>NC_079172.1:65515150-65812650 GCF_947568905.1 Ostrea edulis | reverse complement strand
CCCCTGGGGGTAGGATGGGGCCACAAGGGGGGATCAAAGTTTTACATACAAATATATAGGAAAAATCTTCAAATATCTTCTTCTCGTGAACCATTGGGCCAAAGAAGTTCACATTTACAAGAAAAATTTCTGACATAGTGTAGATTCAAGTTTGCGAAAACTATGGCCTCCAGGGGTAGATTGGGGCCATGATAAGGACTACGGATTTACATGCAAATATATTTAGAAAGTTTTCTGATATGGACCAAGGTGACTCAGGTGAGCGATGTGGCCCATGGGCCTCTTGTTTGTCTTCTTCTGTTAGTCATCGTTTTCAAAGAATTCACACACATTTCTAAAAATTCTAAAACGCCGTGTATTGATTTAAAAAAAAAAGATAATTCCTTTTCCGTTCTAATTCTCCATTATTTCCGATCATTTATCAGTCTATTCTTGTATTACAGCAGAAACGGAACTCCAGATTCACTGATTCAAAAAGGTAATTCAAATTGATATTTTGCTTCAAATATTTTTGAAGTTAATGAAAATGATAGAATCAGGTTTCTAGAAATTTGCTTAACCTATTAACCAATACATGAAGGCGGTGTACAAGTCAGTGTGACACCATTGGATGGATTCCCTCAACTCACTCCATCTTCTAGTAATGCAGCTGACAACAGTTACCCAGAATCAACATTTCATGGCAAGAAATTTGAACCGTTAGACCCTGAGATGTGTTTGCAGCAAAATGACTTTACTGATAATTTAATAAATTCACAACATAATAGTCATGCTAAGCTGTCGACTCTAGACAGTGTTTACAGCCATCTCAACATGGAAGTCGGCCATTACGACAGAATAGATCTGTCATTCGACAGTAGACAGGAAACTGATGACGACTTATACTCGCCACACAGTTCAAACAGTTGTTCCAATAATACAGACTCGGGGTGTTCATCGAGAAACTGCGAGAAGAGATCTTTATCGTCCGTAAAGCAGTGCAGCGAGACTCTAAACAACAATTCACAAACAAGAGATCTACTTGGAACCCATGGCATCCGCGAAATAGGACTTTCTAAAACTGGTATGATGAAGAAAAATGGAATTTCATCAGTAAAGGTGAAGGTAGAGGCAATACTCTTGGACGAATTGTCAAGAAAACTGCATGGCTTTAAAACGAAACCTGAAGATATCGAATAATAATAATACTAAAGTACAAACGAACCTCATACAAATACTGAGATACAGAAGAACCTCATACAATCAAATACTGAGACACAGACCTACCTCATAAATTTGGGGTTATGAAAATCTACATATAATTCAACGTGTACATTCAAAATTTCTGAAAACTATTTTTAATTTGAAAAGATCAACTCCTAATCATATGATATATGGAAAATCTGGGCGTTTTCCGATCTATATCAAGGTTTTTGCAAGAATGGTTACATACTGGGCAAAGTTGTTATACTCAGAAAATAAAATTGTTGATATTTTTAGAGATATTTTCGTACCCAGTATGATAAAGTTGGATATAAAAGCCCTTGAATTGACTGTGTTCAAAATTTTTTAGTCATGTGTGGACTTTCAAATTTTTGGAATGAGCAAGGTTATTGTGTAAATGTTAAATGGTTATCTACAGCAGTTAATCTGATTTTGAAAGATCAATTTCTTCAGAAATGGTCTTCTGATGTTGATGACTCTTCTAAGGTTCAGGTTTATAAACTTTTCAAACATTGTTATGGTTTAGAGAAATATGTACTTACTTTGACTGTAAAATTAAGAAAATCATTTATGAAAGAGGGTGTTGCACCGAAACGGGAATGTTTCCTAATCGGAGTTCCGAGCCAGCACTCGTGACGTAGAACTGACCTTCATCCATATTTATTCTCTTATTGCGTATTTGCCATTTAAATACCTGTAGGATTCCCCAGTACTAAGGACAAGCCTAATACATTCTATGTGTCAATACATTATACATGTAGTCTAAACATAATTTTTGAAATCCTGAAAATTAAATTGTCTTTCTTTTCTAAGTACCAGATACAATGTATACGGTTACATGTTACGAGTGTATCAAATATTTAATATTTTGTACTTCTACAGTTTAAAATCACGTATACTCGTATGTATTATTTTCTACAACCAACAGTTGGCAACTGTAAATAACTCTGACCACAAAACAAAACATGGGAAGTTTAATAAGCATTAATAAAGTTCAACATAATTCAAAGTACATTGATTCACCATTTTAGAAATTCGCTACTGGAATACATATAATCTTTTCCACTCAAACTGTTTAACAGTTATTTACTTTGTTTGGCCTTAAAGTTTTTCTTTCAAAACTTTGCAAAGTGCACAACGGTTTTTCGTAAAAGGCACCATGCCTTTGTCAACAACTTTCAGTCAGAAAAACATACAAGTTCTCGTTAGGCACCTTGCTTATTAAAAAACAGGTATTGCATGCTGTATTCAGCTTGTTTGTTGCGAGTCCTATTCACAAACTAAACAGTGTCCTTAAAAAAGAAAACATCGTCACCCATTAAAGTTGATTACCTTTTTTATTTATGTAAAAGTTGATGACCTTAACCACTGGACCACGCAGTAGACCTTACATTACTATGGAAAATTAACATACAGGTGAAGTTGAAAATAATATCAGTGAAATTGTTTCGATTTTTTGAAATTTACAAAAAATGCCATTGTAAAACAGAATTTCAAAGCTAAGGTTTTCAGTGGAAAACTTGAAGATCATGTTCTTACTAAGTTTATTTTGTTTCACGGAGGCAGTTTTTTTTAAATTCGGGAATACCCCTCCATTTTAACGCTAAACATCATATAAATCACTTATTGCTTGATTTCTACTCGAATTATTTTGACTAATTTTTGTCAATGCACGTCTTTTAAACTTATTTTCAAAAATGTTTGAATCAAGACATAAATTCCGATTGGTTTTATCATATATTTGAATAACTTAATTTTATCGATCTTTCATGCAAAATTAACACCGTTTCTCCAGAGACATGAAGACGGTATAGTATTCCCCAGAATGAAAGACTATGTACATTTTGTAATAAAGGAGAAACAGGAGATGATTTCCATTTTATTTTACAGTGTCCAACTTTTTCAGAATTAAGGAAAATCACATAGACAAATTCGTTTATGAAAAACAAAATATTCTGAAGTTTTCTAATCTATTGTCAACTCGAGATATCAAGCTATTAAGAAATCTCTGTGTTTTTGTTTGTCATATTTTTTATATTGTCTGTTGTTCTTCGTAATTGGTCTTCTGCTACCTCTTAAACGTATTACTATTATGTTTATTTATACATATAGTGTATATTATGTTCCCCTCTGGTATCTAAGAAAGTTGCATTGTTTCATGTATGAACCTCTGAAGATTTTTTTGGCATGTATTATATTTCTTGTACCTCATGAACCGTTTAACATGGTTTGAGCAAATTAATTGAATTGAAATGTTATATAAACAACTACCTGCTTCATTTAATTACTAAAGACCATGTGTTATGCATTGGTGTAGAAGTAGGAAATTATTGTATTACTCTTTAATCAATTTTGAATATTTAGAAAGAATAACAAGCTTTTATTTTCATCCGAGATTGACACAGTACTTTCTTTTACCAGAATAAAGTTTAAAAAATGCGAAACTTTTAAATCCGGAAACTGATTAACACTTTCTTAAAATGGAGCTTAGTAGGAATAGAGTAGAATATTCGACAAATGCTGTATTTATTAAAATGAACTATTGGATGAGGAACAAAACGTTTAAATAAATCACAGTTGGGTGCATTTGCATTTGTGTTGTCTGGTAGGTATTCCTTGTAGAACGGCCACACCCGCCGTAAGCCCTATATTTTGATTGAGGTAACGAAAAAATCCGTACTCAAAGTTAGTATATATAGAACAACTCAACAATTGGTATGAATCACGTCAGAGAGAATTCGAGCTGATGACAGGTAATTTGTAACTTAGTTCATTATAACAATTTGAT
Organism: Ostrea edulis; assembly: GCF_947568905.1. Classification (NCBI taxonomy): domain Eukaryota; kingdom Metazoa; phylum Mollusca; class Bivalvia; order Ostreida; family Ostreidae; genus Ostrea; species Ostrea edulis. The sequence goes on along the minus strand of NC_079172.1, from coordinate 65,808,659 downwards.
GCAAGGTGAAGATAACGAACAGTGATCAATCTCATAACTCCTACAAGCAATACAAAATAGATAGTTGGGCAAACACGGACCCCTGGACACACCAGAGGTGGGATCAGATGCCTAGGAGGAGTAAGCATCCCCTGTTGACTGGTCACACCCGTCGTGAGCCCCAAATCCTGATCAGGTAAACGGAGTTATCCGCAGTCAAATCAATGTGCCAAGAACGGCTTAACAATCGGTATGAAACACGTCAGACAGCATTTGACCAATGCGAGGTTGTATTGACGAACTAGATCGTTATAACGACCATAGAATTTGCGAAATGCTGACTTCAATCGAGACTGTTGAAATCCCTGTACCATCAACTTGTTTGTCAGTAGCTTACCTAGATTTAAAAACTGACTATACCCAGAACAAGCTCTTGCATATCGAATCAGTTGATATATCTAAACACCATATGCAGGTGATAATGTAATATTGCTACATAAATGTGGGAAGTTGACGATGGAGAAGCTGAAATCATCCCGTTTGTCATACAGTTGAGTTGTCAGTTTGCCGTTAATGTCTAATTTAAATAAAATATCTAAGTATGAAGCAGAAGTGGACGACTCTGTGGTGTCCTTTATTTTGAGCTCACAGGGATATAACAAATCGAGATATGAATGAAAGCTATCATTGTTAATATACAAAACGTCATCGATATATCTAAAAGTCGAATTGAAGGTCACAGCGAGAGATTTTTTCTTCTCACGTAGAAGTTTTTGAGTAAATTCTGCTTCATATGAATATAAAAACAGGTCAGCTAACAAAGGAGCACAATTCGTGCCCATGGGAATTCCAACAGACTGTTGGAAGACCTGATCACCAAAGACCACGAAGATATTGTCAATGAGGAACTCTAGCATATTTTTTCTTTCAACTTCAGAGTATGTGTTTGAATGCAAGGTTTCAATATTTCCAAATTCAATAAAAATTTATATTGTACTGTAAAGATTTCCATTGTATGGTAAAAGATGAATGTTTTATGGCAACATCATATTTTTCTAATTGAGAGATGATTGGTGAATGTTGGTGCGTTTGTTGTTTACGTCCCATTGAAAACACGGACATTTAAACCTTTCATACGAAACAGGTGGAGGAAACGAATAATAATCATTGCTATAATTCAATTCAAAAGAGTACAACATTGAGAGCAGGGCAAACACTAAACCCTGGACTCACCGTGGTGGGATTAGGCGCCTAGGAGGAGTCAGTATCCCCTATTTACCGGTCATACCCGCCGTAAGCTCTACATCTTGATCAGTATCAATGGTGTCAATTGTAGCACACTTTCGTACGATAAGTATGTTATATATTCTGTAGTATCTAATGATGTGTCACTTCAAATGATAGGGAAGTTCAACCAGAAATCTCATCTAAGCACTTTTACGAATTCAATTGTTTATTTGGGAAGGTAAATAAATACTGGTAGAACGTTGGGAAACATTTTGTTGTTCAGAAAGCCCATGATACTGCCTTAGTAATGTGGTCTTTTATATTGTGCATGATAATGCGTTCTACATTTCATTTGGTGTGGCTGTTGAATGGTTTAGTTGTGATATCAGATGCCCAGACAGTGAATCTTGGAGTCTGTTCAAAGTATGTAAACGTTTTATTGTTCGTTACGACTTTTATGATGTTTGATATGTTTTAATTTCAAGATCTCCATTCATTGTTGAATGAAAACTTTTCCTCCAAACAGTGAAGGCGAACCTCTACAATGCTGTCGTAATTACAAACTACGTGGTGATTCATGTGAAGGTAACTATCAGAAAAGTTTCTGAGAATTCTGAACTGTTTGAACTATTTTCTATTATGGTAATTGATGTATCATAAATGATGTCTTCGAGCAGAATGTTGGCCAGGCACCTTTGGCATAGACTGTAAGGAGGACTGTCCTGACGGGTTCTATGGACGTTTATGTGCAGAAGTCTGTAATTGTTCTTCATGTGACAAGGTCTCTGGGTGTCATTCTTCAACTGAGACTGGTAAGAAAAATATTTGTGTGTAATTTTCAGTGTTATTTCTCCGAAATCGCAAACTTTCTAAGATCACATTGATAATTTCATATTTCTGACCAATAGGTTTTACAAATCCACTTTGATCTTAATCCACAAAATTTTATTTCATTTTGATACATCCAGGATCTCCCATTGTTTGTAGTTTGATATGATTTATATTCAACAAGTTGTGCGTTTTCTATCGCTGAGCCTTTATGAGGGGATAGAAAACACACGAGTTGGATATAAATCCTGTCAAACCACAAACCAAGGAAGATAATCTTCAACACATGTTAACACTCCTCCCCCCAATTATTCATTTACGTTGCTCTTTTGTCTGGAATTTAGTTTCGAGACATTTTGTAAATAAACTATGTAAAGTTGACGTTTGTTTGTGACGTGACAAACGGTGTAGGAAAACATAGTGTAATAATTAAAAATTATGTAATAGGTGAAATCCATTGCAGAAAGGAGTAAACACGTGATAAATTTTCATGTTGAATCCATCTATTGGAAGATTAAAAGTGAACGTATGGAACATTATTTCTTCTCCTATCCTTTACGGAGGGGTGTCCGGGTAGCGCAGAGGTAGCACTCTCGCTTCTCACCGCTGCGACCTGAGTTCGATCCCCGTGATCAATGTTTGTATGTGAGAGGGTATGGTGGTCGCCCACTCGGACACGTGCGTTTCCTCCCACATCAATGACCCCCTAGCGCAAACATCCGTGCATCAAAGGACCCCACTGGAAATAAGCTTTCGAGCTTTCATGGGTTATCCTTAGTATTTATGTATGTATGTTTGTATGTATGTATATAACGAATAATATTTATTTATTTTATATTGACTGCAGAAAAGGAAAGTCTAAACATTAACGTGATGGTAGAATGTCCCTATACATGTGAAGTGGGGGAAAAGGCAAATATAACAAACAGTGATCAATCCTATAGGGAATATGATGTTGAAATTTGGGGAAACGCGGACACTTAATCACCAGAGATAGGATTATGTACCTAGGAAGAGTAAGCAGCCCCTTATGAATGGTCACACCCACCGTAAGCCCTCTCCATCTTTAACAAGCATTAAAATTGGTCACATAAACTACATAAATTAAATATGTGGTAGTATCAGTTGCATGATCTTCCAATTAAATCTGGCTAGTGAGTTACTCCTTTAGCTCGATCGGTAGATCACTGGACACTTGTGCCATAGGTCCAGGGTTTGATTCCCAACAGAGGCATATACCAGTCTCTGTTACAAATAGAGTTACCGATGTCAGATAAATTTCACCAGAAACTCATTTATCTTTTATTCTTACATTTCCAGATAAGGATATCAATTTTATTTCAGAGAATTCCAATAATGAAAGCGTTATCATTGGTTCATCATTGGCAGGAAGTCTTACTTTCATAATAGTTATCGTCATTTACTGCAAAAAGAGGTAAAATGGGAAAATTTCACTTGGCATTGGATGAGAGCTTGGAAAGTCTTCAGAATCATTTGATGATTTGATAATTTTATGGTTTCTATAAAAGAAATTTATCTGGTGTTTGCAGAAATATAAATGTGTCTGGAATTTTTGAATACATAATCTGGCGATTCAAATGCCATGTGAAATGGCTTGTATCGTTTTGGCTCTATATCTACGTAGCTCAGTAGATAAGTATCGGGGTACTGGCATGCAGATCCCGAGTTCAAATCCGCCCTAGTAGATAAGTATTGAGGTACTGGCACACATATCCCGAGTTCACATCCGCCAAACCGCCGCGGTGGCCGAGAGGTTAGAGCGTTCGTCCCGCATGCAGAAGGCCGGGATTCGAATCTCGGCCGCGACAGACCTAAGTCGTTAAAATAGGTAGTGACAGTTCCATCGCCAAACGCTCGGCATCAGGTGTGAATGTCACGGGTCCTCGGATATTACTTTAAAAACGGATGTGTCGTGTCACAGTAGGTGTGGCACGCTAAAGAACCCTAACTGCTCGATGGCTATAAGCGTCAGGAATAGGCCTAAATTTGAAGCCCTTCACCGGTCTTGGTGACGTCTCCATATGAGTGAAAAATTCTCGAGCGAAACGTTAAGCAAGATACAATCAATCATTCAATCAATTAATCAAATCCACCAGCCTCTTTGTTTTTGTTAAAATAATTTTTTGAAACTCGTGACTTTTTTCTCCAAATTGCATTTTTTTTTTACCCTTTTGATATATGTACTTATTGCCTATCATCAAATTTGTCAAGACTACGGCATTTCTTGCTGATTTGATAAACGTTTTCAGAGTGTAATGAGGCAACTTGATGTTTCTTCTTCCGTTCCAATTGTCGGTTTATTTCCAATGATTTTAGTAAGAATATACCTTTCTTGTATTACAGCAGAAACAGAACCTTAATGACTCCAGATTCATTGATTCAAAAAGGTGATTCTAACACATATTTCGTATCAAAGATGTTTAAAGTAAATGAATATAATTGAAGAAGTTTAAATTGTTCTAGAAATTTGCTAAACTATACACACAGGCGGATTACAAGTCAGTACGATACCATTGAATAGATTTCCTCAACTCTGTCCATCGTCCAGTAACGCAGCTGATAATGGTGATCCAGAATCAACATTTCACGGCGGGAAGTTTGAACCGTTAGAACCTCAAATGTGTTGTCAGCAAAATGATTTTACCGATAATTCGATAAATTCAAAAGAGACTAGTCATGTTAAGCTGTCGTCTTCAGACAGTGTATACAGTCATATGAAGATGGAAGTCGATCATTACCACAAATTAGATATGTCATTCGACAATAGTCAGGAAACTGATGAAGACCTCTACTCTCCACACAGTTCAAACAGTTGTTGCAATAATACAGACTCGGGGTGTTCATCGAAAAACAACGAAAATGGATCTTTATCATCCGTAAAGCAGTGCAGCGAGACTCTAAACAAAACTTCACAAACAGCAGATATATTTGAAACCCATGACATCCGAGAAACAGGAAATTTTAAAACTGGTATGACGAAGAAAAATGGAATTTCATCAGTAAAGATGAAGATAGAAGCAATGCACTTAGAAGAATTGTCAAGAAAACTGCGTAACTTTAAACAGTACCCTGAAGAAATCGAATTCAATGATTTGGTGTAGTTTAAAGTTGCATTCATTTGCAAAGAACCTCATACAAACAGAAAAATACTAAAAAAAAACCAGATGAACCTTATCCGGACAAATACTGAGCTGCTGATGAACATCATACAGAAAATACTGAAATATCGAGATATTGACGAACATTTTACAAAAAAATACTGAGATACCGTCTTTTGTCCTTCCACGGAGATTGCAGACATAAAAAAATTAAGATATTGAAAGATTCCAATTTAGAATTTTGAATTAGCAATGACAAAATTTCACATTTTAAAATGGTTTGATTTATATTGGATCATTGCATAAAGCGCTGTTTTCGTATGTATGCAGCTAGGGACACCTGGCGCGCTGGATTTATGGGTTATGCGTTCGTGAATATACTACATAGTTTTACATTTCTCCGTATATTTCCTATTTATCTACATCGCAAACATATTGTTTTTCTTTTATTTCACAATAACACTAATAATATTATATTCCCCGACACGTCACTGCGAATCAAAGATGAAGTAAAGCACAAACTTGCAAAGCAAAATTCCTATTTAACTGCCAGTCCTAAGGTGCCGGGTGCAATGATTATGTCAAGATAGCGGCTTCCACAGTTCAAAAGAACGGTGTTGTATCAGTTCAGAGTTTTACTTTTACCGATCGTTTTGGTTCAGTGGTCAAATCGTTCGCATCGTGAAGAAAATCAGTGATTAATCGCTTGTATTCACCAAAGGTGACTTTAGAAGTGAGAGTCATGGATCTTTAAATGAGACTTTACAAACCGAGGTACCATGTTTCGCTTGGCGTTGACAAAATAAAATCAACCAATGCTAGTGGTCTGAGCACCATGTGTAGGTCTAAATTTGTGACACTTCATTTGCAGCTGATGGCATCCCAATTCTAGGGGAAAATACAAAGAAACGAACATTTAAAAAGCATATTTCTTTTATTTGTAAACTAACAGGAAACAGATGTGCAGATATATCTTCACAACACGCTTGTGCTATTAGTATATATTTTCAAATTGCATTGCTTGACATTCTTACGTTTCCTGAAAATTGTTTATACTTTCCAGTTTTTATTCATAGCACAACAATACAAAAATTAGTCTGGAAATAAAGTTCACAGTTACAGAAATGATGAACTTTGTTATATTATGCTTGTAGGTTAAGGTACATAAATTACATAAAGCAGATGCTATGATTCTTCAAATCATTCAAACACTCGACATGACATCATGATTTCTGATAAACGCTTCAAATATCCACTCCACTAATTAATTGGAATCTCATAACTTGTGGTTGAACCTCCACCTGTCACAATCTAGCTCATGGTAACTATATACTCACATAGTATCCAATGAATAACCATCTAACATATTTGGGATGACAATGAACCGTTGCGTTGGATTACCGAGGTTGCAAGTGAACAGTTATCATTTAAACTTCTTCCCCCACTAGTAAACGGCTGTAGATTGACGTTATTCTAGATCACATTGGTTGTGTAGTAAATAGGCCTATACGGATCGTGGATTTCGGCCTGGGTAGCTCAGTGGTTAGAGCACTTAACTAGTAATGCAGGGGTCCCTGGTTGGATTCTCGATCAAGCCACAAATTTTCTACTCTTTCCTTTATATACTACAGTTGTCTCGCTTACTGGTTTTATGAAATGCGAAGATAACGAACAGTGATCAATCTCATGACTCCTATAAGCAATATAAAATAGAGAGTTAGGCTAACACGGACCCCTGGATATATCTGAAGTTCTCGTTTCATTTATGAGTGAAAATCTCTATCTTAATGTTATTGTCATGCTTGCCTGTCGATAGCTCTAGACTAAACGTTTCCCTCTTGCTAACGAACAGCTCAGATTAAACTTCTTATCCTGATTACTAGTGAACAGGTCAAGATTAACTTGTAATATTACTTCCTTGTGAACAACTCTAGATACATGTATATGTAATATGTGTTAGATGCTTTTAAATGAATACTGAATTTTAAATGAGAACTTATCTTTATTTGTAATTATGGGCCAGATGTTTGTGCAAAAAATTAACAACCAATTGTCACCAGACCTGTGCCATACATTTGTTACTTTTAACCATAAGTATCATATATTGTTATAGATTTTGATTACAACCGTATTATGGTTGAAACACATGTACTGCAGGTACGGCGTCCAGCCAAAATAACTCAAGGAATCGAACAGTTTTAAATAATTTAGTCATAAATTCATAATGGTGTACTCTTCCGTCCCTTTTTCTTGGACTAAATGTGAGCTTGTATTGCTAGTAAAGAATACCTAACCCAGTAGTGAATAGTGATTATGTACAATATATCTACAATATAAAGTGAAAGTGAAAACGGTTAAGATCTTGTTTTAATTCTTAATTCTGGAAGCCATCCCGGTCAACCTCTAACACACTGAACAAACAGAAATAGTCATTATTTTTTAACAGTGCACCAAAAATGACATGCGTTAAAGACTTGTCTTGTCTAAAAATTAAGCGCTACCACACCATTGCCTGTACTTTTAGCAGTGACGTAGTCTGAGTTAATTAATGGGTACGCCTATTGTAAGGCGAGGGGTCTAATAGAGAAAAACATGCCGTAACGACAACGGCTTAGACCCGGAAAGGTGTAACACTAACAAGATATCCAAGATATCAGTACCAATAGGGAGACTAATGTACCGCAGATACTGTAGACACTTATTTTTCACCTATGTTTGTAGCATTTAATAGGGTTTTTTATGTGTACGCCCGGGCGTTTTGACGTAAACGTAGCTACGCACCTGTTTTTAGTTACTGTAACGAATAGTGATCAATCTCATCAATCCCATTAAGAATACGACATTACAAGAAAGGCAAACAGTGGAATAGACAAGGCTGTCCGATTTCAGCTATTTCATACCTCGTTGTTCTCGAAATTCTGTCAAATAAAATTAAAACGAACAACTTGATCCGCGGCTTTACATCTAAAAACCTAGAGAATGAAATTAAAAAAAATATCCAACATGCGGACGACATGACAATATCATTAAGTGATACCGAGTCCCTGAAACAAGCGATTAAAACTCTTAACAGTTTCTGTGAATAAGCAGGTTTAAAAATAAACTTCACCAAATCAGAATGCATTTTACTTGGAAACCTTAAAAACCAGTTTCAAACAGTAGAAGGAATTAAAGTAACTTAGAAAGCCGTAAAGTCTTTAGGCATTTAGTTAGGACAAGACGAAATGCATGTTACAATAAAAACTGGATGAAAATATATCGTGAAATTGAAATGTTATTTGAATCATGGAAAAGAAGAGCATTATCATTATTATAAAACTTATTTATGTTGCAAGCATCTTAGAATTACCAAATACTAAGTTTATAAAAGACATGAATACCTGTTATTTAACTTTTTTGGAATAAAACATAGAATTAAAAGGAGCACATTGAAAGGAAATATAAAGATGGCGGTATAGGTAAGTTGATCTAGAGTCTAAACTGAAAGCATTAAAAGCAATGTGGATTCCACGCCTCTTACAAGTAAACATATCATTAAAATATATAGAGAGTTTCTGCAGAGTATTGACATTATTTAGTTACTTAACACTTCTGTGTGAGTATAGGGCAATCCGAAAACATGATTTATCTTTCCTTGACCCGGGACGTAGTGCGCTTACGTAACAGTAGTTTAAGTCTTCCGGGTAGTAGATTCGAGAAGCGTCATTATCAACAGTACAGAAGGCCGCAAATATATTGCTGTATAGTTTTACAGTAATCACGACAACAAATATTTTAACATTTATTTTAAAAAATCCCAATGCATAGGTTTACTTCATACACGTGAAAATAACCAACTTTGCATGTAAAATTAATAGAAAATTAATGTTGTAAGTAGATGAGGACCCCCTCCCCCCGATAGAATGTTTTATCGTTATAGTGAAGGGCCTGTCCCGAGACGCTGTTAGATTATTCTACCCCCCCCCCTATTTTCCAAGATTGTACGTGTTTTATGACTGAAATTATCATACATGTATATCATATATTGCATACATTTCCTCAAAATCTTTAGCCCGTGTTTGAATACAGTCAGATTTATAATAGATTATCTGAAGTTACTTGTTCAATACCAATGTAGTACATTCAGCTATAAAAGTTCTGCCACGTTGTACGTCTAGGTATGTCGGCCTGACACTTCTGGATTCTGAAAATGTCCATCTCTTCGATTGGCGAGTAAAATTTATCCCAGCCTGTACTTGTAAGTGAGAGGCCACTGACAGATTTCTAGCTGTCTGCCCACAAACTTTATACAGTTTCAAATACAAGTATAACCATAAAGAAATTCGTCGTCACAAACCATCTTTAAACTGACATTTACACATACAATGTTTTGAAAATAAAATAACTTAGAATTTATAGTCGGCAAGACTGTGTACCTGTAAATACAGTCATTTTGGGTAAAATATTTGGAGTTTTACTTAAATTATTTTGTAAATTTGTGGCGAAAAGGGGGATCTAAATCTGTCATTGCAATTTCTGTTATGACACGATACGTGCCTATACATAATCAAGTACATTTCAAGAGGGCTAAAACGAATAAAAGAGGGAAGATACAGAGACGTCAAAAGCATTATATTGTGGGTTAAACTTACCTTTACCCTGAGAGTTCATTTGAGAATATGGCAGCTCCCCGCCACCCCCACCCCTCGGATCACACAGATTTTTGAAAAATAATTTATATCAATCGAGCAATATCGAACAAAATTAATTTTTAAAAAATAATTTAATTAACTATTTTTCTGCATTTAAAACATATCAGTTGATATTAACAATTCCAGCTTATGCAGATGTGTACAAATGATTTGCACACAGAATGAACACGTCCAGGTACTTTGGAGAAAGCTATCCAAACATTGCATTCTGGTTTATTTTTGAAAGAATCGATTGGTAGTGGTGGAATAATTTTAGCCCTGATAAAACAATGAGAGCGTTGATTTCCTATTTAATTGATTTTTTTTACTATTTTGAAAGGGGGGTGTTATGCAAGATCTTTGCAAGTGTCGATCCTTGTGAGATGCCATCATCTCTTGAGAATCAGAAGTTCTGTTCCGATTTCATACAAAATAATGATGCCAGTTGTATGTAAAAAAATGAATGTCTGCGTGATTTCCAATTTGATTTTTAACAACCCCCCCCCCCCCCATCAACCCCGACGCGATCAAGAAATTCGTTTTTGTTTCCATTAACATTTTCTTACTCTCTCGTACAAATTATTTCAACTGTTTTCGATTTTGAACAGCACCCATACTAATATAACTCTTATAATATATGCGAAGTATGAGTGTGTTACTACCCGGAAGTTGTCATATTCACACTAAATGTAAGAATACAAAGAGAGATAACTCACGTTTTCGGAAAGGCCTATAGGATGATACAACACATCTTTAAAAAGTTTGAATTCATGTATGAATTTTCTAACATTCCCTATATCAAAGCACAAAATAAAACCAAAACTTTGTTTTTAAAGCAAAAAGCGAAAACGTTTTACTCAACTTTGATAAAACAAATTTCAAAAGCTCTCGCTTACAAAAGTAAGCAGAGTGTTCCAAAGAACAAAGAGGACTGGGAATCAATATTTTAATGAAATGAAGACAGATTCTGAGTAGAGTTTAATTATAAACTATTAAACAACTTATTAAGTAATAATATTCTTCGTAGTAAATGGAGTAATAATGTAACTAATAAATGTAAACAGTAAAATAGAAAACACCAAACACCTCATTTTTAAATGCATCAATGTACAACATTTATAGAAATTTGCAGGCATATGTCTGAATTTCAAAATTATTTGGAAACGTATTGTTATTGGATTCTTTTCATAACATACTAATTGGCACAGGGGTTTCAACAGTCTAAGTTGAAGTCAATATTTCGCAAATTCTATGGTCGTTATAACGATCTAGTTTGCCAATACAACCTAACATTGGGTCAAATGCTGTCTGACGTGTTTCATACCGATTGTTAGGCAGTTCTTGACATACTGATTTTGACTACGGATAACTCCATTTACCTGGTCAGGATATGGGACTCACAGCGGATGTGACCGGTCGACAGGAGATGCTTACTCCTCATAGGCAGCTGATCCCACCTCTGGTGTGTTCATGGGTCCGTGTTTGCCCAACTATATATTTTGTATTGCTTATAGGACTTATGAGATTTATCACTGTTTGTTATCTTCACCTTTCATGTACAACTACTTTCTGTATTTTATTACTTTCAGGATTTATAAATGTAAACTGTATTGTAGAATTGTACATGTGGAGGACACAATTGATTTTTTCTATTAAGGAACACACTAAATGACATTGTCACGTTCTGTTACATAAAACCAAGGAAAAGAAATTACTCCAAAACTATGTCTCTAAACTGCAGCTGATTATGCTAATATGAACATTTATAGGTTTGTGTCAAAATCCTTTGAGGGGGACAGTCCCTCAGTTGTAGAACAAGGGGGTAAATTCTTAGACTTTTGTATCTTCTTGTGTATCCCCTTGTATAAAAAGAAAATATTCAGTTTGTAAATGTAAAAAAAAAAAAATACGATCAAAGATCTATTTGTCATTTGTTTTCCTTCGTATTGTGACGATTAATATTTATAGTAAATTAGGTCCATGTTTTCCAAACGCAGAAGTGATTTATAATAGAATAGTCCAAGGACCTGCTCGCCACTTTTGGATAGACATGGTCCAGTAGTATATAACAGCCTGCAGTAGGGAAATCAATCAGTCTGATGGGAACAGCTTCAGAAGCGCGTAGAAGAAAGAGTAGGTAGGCAAAAAATAGAAATAAGTAATAGGTTAGGGTGAAAAAACTAAGCATTAGTGAAAATAGCTTAAGGAATTGCAGTGGGGTACTGGGTGCAACTATCCTGAATAAGGGTGAGGCACCCTGTACTATCACTAAGCAATAGGAATTTAGCTCAGAAACGCGGTGAAAGTAGTCCAGCCAGCGAACTACCCTCTGTATATGATTAGAAACTTGAGATAAGTAACTCGGTACCAATCAACGCTCATACAGAGAAATAGAAACATTTATGTTAATGATAAATCAATAGCTCAAGTAGAGTAAGAGGAAAATTATAAATATATGATCCCATCTCTTGTAAAGAACCCGGTAACGCGTTAGAGTATTTATATAAAGATTTGTTACTCGCTATACCATCATAATATTCTTCCAGTTGGTTACATATGTATGTACGACTGCCTAATGTTCCTTAATATTTTATGCAGCATTACATAAACTATCAATGTTTTATACAGTTTTTGGATAATACATGTGCCTAATCCAGGAGGACCCTAGTACCCCTGGTGAGGACGATGAACGGGGATTTCTGAGGAGATTTTATCCTGATTATAGTATGACAAATGCAATTTGGAAAACAATATTTATTCTATCAAACGATAGAAAGAAAGGAAAATATGAACTCCTGGACACACCAGTGGTTGGATCTGGTGTCTGGGAGGAGTATGTCCGGTCATACCCACCGTGGAAGTCTATGTGTTCAAAAGGTATAAAGCTGATGAATTATAGCACACTTTCGTGCGATTATTCGTAGGTATATTTCGAGGTATTCAAATGATACACAATGAATATTCATCAAACATTTTACGTGTCACTTCAAATGATACACAATGAATATTCATCAAAATTTTACGTGTCACTTCAAATCAGAAGGAGGCTGAACCAGTCTGAATCCCATTTCCTATTTGTGAAAGTAAATAAATAATTAACATTAGGAAATATTTCATTTTTCAGGAGAGTTTGTAATACTTGTATTGGTAATGTAATTTTTATATTGTGTATAATAATGCGTTGTACGTACAATTTGGTGTGGCTGTTGAATGGTTTACTTGTGATATCAGATGCTCAGACAGTGAATATTGGAATCTGTTCAAAGTATGTAAACATTTTATTGTATGATACTACCTTTATGACTTTTCTTTTTATACATTTAAGTTTAAAAGATTTCCATTCATTGCTTTATGAAAACTTTTCCTCCAAACAGTGAAGGTGAACCTCTACAATGTTGTCGAAATTACAAACTACGTGGTGATTCATGTGAAGGTAATTATCAGAATAATATCGGAGAATTCTGAACTTATTGGACTACTTTCAATCATACTAATATGCATTATCAATCTTATTAAATTCAGATCTTTGATCCGCTCCGTTATTGTAATGTCGCTACACTAACATTACAATAACGAAGCGGATCAAAGATTGATTTTAATCACAGATTGATATATTATATAAGTAATATCTTCTGACAGAATGCTCGCCAGGCACGTTTGGCATAGATTGTAATGAGGACTGTCCTGACGTGTTCTATGGACGTTTTTGTATAGAAGTCTGTAATTGTTCTTCATGTGACAAGGTCTCGGGGTGTCAGCCGATTTCAACTCAGACTGGTAAGAAAATATCTGCATAAGTTTCAGCGGATAGTGTATAGACATTAACAATAAACAATTATGAGATATATTTCAACAAAGATACTCACTTAAATAAATAAATGCTTATTCGGTATACATGCACATACAAATATACATACATAAATACTAAGGATATTCCATGAAAGCTTAAAAGCTTTTTTCCAATGGGGTCCTTTGATGCACGGATGTTCGCACCAGGGGCATTATGTAGGTGGGAACCGGAGTACCCATAGGAAACCTACGTATCCATACCCTATGGACAGGACTTGCACCTCACCCCGCCCTAGATTAATTTTTTTTATGATCACAAAGTTCATCTGTTATCGCAATTCACCTTTGAATGGCTATTGGTACTTTGCGGAACATAGTTTATACATTAACTACAGATATCAACGCAGAAGTAAAGCTCAGATAATTGAACACAATTGTATATTTAAAAAATAAAAACTTTAAAGCCCGGTATTCTCCTTTACAACTCCCTACTTTTCATAGGCCAGCATCAGTGGACACAATTATGTATATAACTAGAAGTTTAAAGTCCAGTATTTTATTTTTACAACCAACTTCTTTTTACAGTGGATTCCCCCTTAGGGCACCCCACAATCGGTTCCGTTCCGTATCGTTCCGTTCCGCAAAGTACCAATAGCCCTTTGAATTAGAACGCTTTGGCCGATATAGTATTGCGTTGTGTGACGACACAATTGAATTTGTTTGTAATACAATTGCGAAATGCAACAGACACTCTCATTGGTCCATATGTATAAGTCCGCCCAAATTCCCTTATACGGGAGTAGTCAGCATTTGAAAACATGACGGCCAGATGCTAGATGGAAAAAACTTCAAAGGAAGAAAGAGAAAAAGTTGTATTCTTGTGTTGTTGTCTCATAACTTTAATATTTCCTACTATACTTGTGTCCAAACATACCTTCAAATATTTATTAAAGCCCCAAAAACTCGATCACAGCTTTTGATGATTTCGTTCGTAGACGTAGCCATGTTAGGTAGCCAGTCAATTCGAATCCCGGTTCATTTCCATACTGGCACAATAGCGTCTAGATGTGTACTAATACCCCACAAATATTTTAGCTAAATAGTTTAGATAATATACCACCCCAGTCCCATTAAATGATAATTATTCAAATAGCTAAACTCAAGGCAATGCGGCTTTCATTAGTCATGAGCGGCCGCGCCGGCCGGTCTCTATCTAATGGGCTTATGTAGCATTTTCGTTAATCAAGAGCTTATTTTACCTTTACAAAAACTGGTACAAAAATGTTTTAATTTCTATTAATTATTCTGTTGAATAGGTCCCTGGTGTTGATAATAGATGAAGAGCGAATACATAACTTACAACCGATTTTATGAATAGATACCAATAGCAAGAGTTCGAATTGACCGGCTACCTAACATGGCTACGTCAACAAACGAAATCATTTGAAGCTGCGAGTTTTCGGGCCGTGTGTGGCTTTAATGAAAATTTGAAGGTATGTTTGGACACAAGTATATAGTAGGAAAATATGTTAAGGTTTTTTTATATTGAGTTTATTGGACAGCAACACAAGAATAAACCGATTTCAGGCCTCAATCGTCTGAAGCTTTTTGTGACCCGTAAATCGAAGGTTTTTATAAGGGGTGGATCTTTTCAGAGAGCTATGTACATTTCTCCAGCTACACTGACTCCGCTCAAGAAAGTGGGCGGGCTCTAATTGGCCAATGAAAACTCTTGTTGTATTACATCAAACATGTCATTCAAATTGTTCAATCGTCTTATTCAATTGTGTCGTCACACAACGCAATACTATATCGGGTAAAGCGTTTTAATTCAAAGGTGAATTGCGATAAAATCAATGCACTTGGCAATCAATAAAATAGGTTTCTGTGTGGGATTTGTTTATTTCATTGAAATAACAATAGGCCCATGGGCCACATCGCTCACCTAGATACCATTGCCCTGCTCTTGTTCAGCTATTGTGATTTTTAAAGTGTTTTTTCCAATGTTCACTCCCATGAAAAATTGTTAACCCATTCTAGCCTTAAAGGAAAACCGAACTTGAATTCATACAACATGGATATGCCTCAATACCCATATTACTAACATTACGTTGCTGTTCTGAAAAAGTTTTTCATTCATGTATACAATATGTCAAATTTTATACATCCTAACCCTAGAGTTAACAACACGAATAAAAAACTCCACAAAACTTTGGAACGTTTGTATTTTGATATGATTTAGTGCGGTCCTCTTACTGTTGAAATTGACAAGAATTTTCCTGATAAATTTCCTGTATATTCCTATATAAGAATCTTATCTTCTACTGTGGCCCAACCTCTGGGCTCCTGAACTGAAAACAAATTCCATTTCAACTACCTGATGAAGTTTGCATAGTAATATTGTAAATCATGCCCCTGCTGTTGTTAATAAGAAGAACTTTAAAGATGCTATCCCTATATACTTTTATTTGAAGTTTTGAGCCCATATTGTGGCTCCAACTTACTCACAGGACTATAATGTGAGGAAACTTGAATCTGCACTAACTGGGGATGCTTGTGTATCTTTATGATTAATCATGGTCCTATTGTTCTTAGGGCAAAGATTTAAAGATTAAAATTTAAAGATGCCTTTTTATCTGCATGTGATCCCTATTGTGGACCCACCTCGCCCCCGTGGTCATGGCTTGGACAAATTCTACACTATGTCAGGAAGCCTTGTATTTTCTGTACCCAAGGGTGATTTGTACCAACGTTGAAATGGCGCAGTGGTTCTGGCGAAGAGTTTACGGACAGACGCCTGACAACATGTGATCGGAAAAGCTCATCTGAAAGCTGTTTTAGCTGAAGTGGGATAAAACACTGGCTCTTAAGTTGAAAATGTAAAAAGGTTATGGACAGACGCCTGACAACACGTGATCGGAAAAGCTAGTGAGATCAACCACTAGCTCTTTAGGTGAATATTTTGTGAAAAATATACGCGAAATACCCAAGGTATTGAACATTTAAAAGTAATGGGAAAAGGGTAGGGTTTTGGGAGGCAGTCCTTTATGGGTTTTAGAGTGATTCGACCATTTCTTTAAGGCAGGACAAAATGTAAAGTTTCTTGTTTACTTTGTTTACTTCCTTTGCATTGAGTTGTTTTAATTTTCCAAGTTTAAAAAAATATATTAATCAATATTTTCAACTTTATAGCTTACGTAACTTTAAATAAAACACCTCCTTCCAATTCTATTTTTGTTAAAAGTTAATCGCTAACCTTGCAAGCATGTCACATTTGACAAAATTGTTATCTGCATCAATTCATACACTATGAATGAACCAAATTTGTCTCAATTTAACCGGAAATATCATTTAAGCATATATGCAAATAAAATTTCCTGTTTGTGAAGGTAGATCAATACCAATAAAATGTTCGGAAACATTTAATTTTTAAAAAGTGCCTATGATTCTTGACATGGTACATTTTCACAAGTCAAGGGTTATTGATTTATGTACTTATAGTGAGAGGTAACGAATGGACAACCCTTGACTTGTGAAAATGGTCTTGGGAATGTAATTTTTATGTTATGTACAATAATGCGTTGTACGTATATAATTTGGTGGGTCTGTTGAATGGTTCAGTTGTGACGTCAGATAATCAGACAGAGAACCCTGGAGTCTGCTCAAAGTATGTAAACATTTTATTGCATGATACTCCCCTTGAATTTTTTATATTTTCCAATGTTAAGATCTCCAATCATTGTTATATGAAAACTTTCTCCCAAGCAGTAAAAGTTAACCTCTACAATGTTGTAAAAGTTACAACGGACGTGGTGATTCATGTGAGGTTAATTATCAAACTTTTTTCTGAGAATACTGGACTATTTTCAACTATGGTAATAAATATGTAATGAGTAAAATCTTCTGACAGAATGCTCGTCAGGCACCTTTGGCATAGATTGTAATGAGGACTGTCTTGACGGGTTGTATGGACGTTTATAATTGTTATTTGTGTGACAAGGTCTCTGGATGTCAGGTGATTGGTAAGAAAAATGTTTGTGCATAAGTTTAAGTTTTATTCCTCGAATGGTTCAAGTTATTTACTATATAAATGTGTTTACATTAACAATAAATAGTTACGAGAGATATTTCAAAAAGATACTTAAATAAATAAATGTTTATTCGGTATATGCATACATACACACATTTCAACAAGCTCTGTACTCAAGGATGATTTCTACCAAGTTTGAAATTGGCGCAGTGCTTCGGCAGAAGATAAAAATGTGAAAAGTTTATGTACAGACGGACGGGCGCCTGACAACCTGTGATCGGAAAAGCTCACCTGATCTGAAAGCTCAAATCATAAGAGGTAAAACACTACTCTTAAGTTGAATATTTTGTGAAAAATGTACGCGAAATACCAAAGGCATTTAACATTTAAGAGTACAGGAAAAGGGGCGGGGGTGGGCTGTGAAAGTCCTTTATCCACAAACACCTGTGTTCTCAAACCAAGGGGTCTCCATGGCGTAGTGGTTAGAGCATCACGCTCAAAATCACATGGCCTTTCACTTCTGCTCGGTGCGGGTTCGAAGTTTCCCAGTTCACCTGCGGAAGCTCGGTAGTCTTGTATCTGGATTCTCTTCTTCCAAGAAAAACTGGGCGCATCCATATAACTGAAAAATTGTTGAGTGTGGCGGAAAACATCAATCAGTCAATCAATCAATCTCAAACCAAAATTAAGGGTTGTACATAATATGATTCGAGCACTTCTCTAAGGCAGGACAAACTATAAAATTTATTTGTTTAATTTGTTTTCTTCCGTTGTTTTGAGTTCTTTGAATTCCGCAAGTTTAAAAAACATGAATTAGTTAATACATGTACATGAAAGGTGAAAATAACGAACATTGATCAATTTCATAACTCCTATAAGCAATACAAAATAGAGAGTTGGGCAAACAAGGACCCCTGGTTATACCACAGGTGGGATGAGGTTCCTAGGAGGAGTAAACATCCCTTGTCGACCGGTCACAATCGCCGTGAACCTATATCTTGATCAGGTAAACGGAATTATCGTAGTCAAAATCAGTGTGCCAAGAACAACCTAACAGTCGGTATGAAACATGTATCTTCAACTTCATAGCTTATAATCACAGATTGACTGAGTTCTTGTCAATATATATATTAATGACAAACTTCACAACACTTTACAATATACATTTTTTCTCCACTTTTACATATTACATTTTGTTTACTACGGTACATTAAATTAATGAAATTAATGTTGGTTTCTGCTTCCACATCATATGTTCTTGTTCCCAAACTTTGGCGTGAAGATGTGTAACTAGCGAATGGCAATGTTTCCTATATTTGATCTACTTGTACACTGGACATCAGAAGTGAAGTGAAGACAATCTGGTTTATTGAGAAATTAGTAAGTGAAGTTTTCAATATACAAAACACTGGGTGCCAACTATATCTCTGTGCACGCTTTGCCTGTTACGCCCAAACCAACTCGCAACTGGTATTTCAAGTGAATATATACACAGGTATCTAAATTTAGACCTGGTGAACATCATTAACTTTACCTGTATGGAAGCAAGTTAGGAATAAAATTATATACATTTAACTCTTTTGTACAAGGTTAAAACTAGGGAAAGTAGTTTGGACATAAAATGTGAAATTTATAGAACTTTAAATAAGACACCTCATTCCAGTTCTGTGTTTGTTACTTTTATTCTGTTTTGGGAAAAGTTTATCGTTAACCTTGCAAGCGTGTCACATTTGAAATGATTGTGTTCTGAATCCATTGATGGATATTGAACGAAATTTGTCTTAATTATTGATAACTCTTCAATCACATGTTTATTTTAAAAGAAATGAATTTCATGTTTGTATAGACAGGGAATAAATCTGACGCTTCACTCTCGGATACTTGATGAACAGCATCAGCTCGAACAAGACAAATACTAACCCCTGGATATACCAGTGGTGGGATTAGGTGCCTAGGAGGAGTACGCATCCCCTGTCGACCGGTCACACCCGCCGTAAATCTATCTTTATCAAGTATAAATGTTATGAATTATTACACACTTTCGTATGATGATTATGGTGCATATTTCGTAGTAATTAAAAATGAAATTTATACAAAACAAATATATATTCCTCAATATTTTTAATTGTCACTTCAAATAGGAAGGAAGTTGTACCGGATATTTCATTTCAGCACATATCCAAATCAACTTTCCTGTTTGGGAAGGTAAATCAGTACTATTAGAATGGTAGGGAACGTTTCCATATTCAGAATAGCCTATGATACTGGTTTTGGTAATGTAATGTTATGATGTGCATAATAATCCGCTTTTATTTGGTGGTGCTGTTGAAAAGTTTATTTGTGATATCACTTGCTCAGATATATAATCCTGGGGTCTGCTCAAAGTATGTAAACATTTTATTGTAGATTGATGATTTTTATACATTCTGATTTTAAATTCTCCATTCATTGCTTTATAAAACTGTTCCTCCAAACAGTGAAGACGAACCTCTACAATGTTGCCAAAATTACAAAAGACGTGGAGATTCATGTGAAGGTAATTATCAAAATAATATCTGAGAATTCTAAACTGATTGAACTGTTTTCAAATATATAAATATGTATTATCAATCTGATTAAAATCAGATCTTTGATCCGCTCCGTTTTTGTAATGTCGCTACACAAACATTACAATAATGGAGCGGATCAAAGATCTGATTTTTACCTGATCAGGATATGGGGCTCACGGCGGGTGTGACCGGTCAACAGGGGATGCTTACTCCTCCTAGGCACATGATGCCACCTCTGGTGTGTCCAGGGGTCCGTGTTTGCCCAACTATTTATTTTGTATTGCTTGTAGGAGTTATGAGATTGATCACTGTTCGTTATCTTCACCTTGCATTTAAGTAATATCTTCTGACAGAATGCGCTCCAGGCACGTTTGACATAGATTGAAAGAACTGTCCTGACGGGTTCTATGGACGTTTTTGTATAGAAGTCTGTAATTGTTCTTCGTGTGACAAGGTCTCTGGGTGTCAGCCGAATTCAACTCAGACTGGTAAGAAAAATATTTGTGTGTAATTTTAAGCCTTATTTCTCTGAAATCGCACACTCTGTAGTCTCACATTGATAATTTCATATTTCTGACCAATAGGCCTTACACCAATCCATTTTTATTTCAAACCCCGAGCTTGATACTTTTTTCGCTGATTTATTTCATTTTGATATATTCCCATTTTGAATCCAACAAAGGTGAAGATAACGAACAGTGATCAATCTCATAACTCCCATAAAGGTGAAGACAAAGAACGTTGATCAATCTCATAACTCATATTAAGGTGAAGATAACGAACGTTGATCAATCGCATAACTCATATTAAGGTTTTATTCTCCAGTTTGGAGAATAAAACTGAAGAAAAAACGTATTTACTCTTTGTCAGCAATATACGGTAACCTTATTTTAAATGGCCTAATTTCCCTAGATTTGAAATTGGGAAAAACATATATATATAATTGGGAAACAATGGCTAATTTTAGTGAGGGGAAACAGCCGAATATCGGTGGCATTTTAGCCCAAAAAAAATCACTGCGAGTGATTCACTTGTCACTTATTACATCATCACTGAATAGCACATAAGTAAAATGTATGTATGAGAATGCAGATACAATATGCTATATTAAAGCTTATATAATTCGTATTTGTAGTGGAGATTTGATGTTATTTTTAGGAATCGCTAATGTGGATGAGTATAATTCGTATTTGTAGTAGAGATTTGTTGTTACTTTTAGGAATCACTAATGTGGATGAGTATAATTCGTATTTGTAGTAGAGATTTGTTGTTACTTTTAGGAATCACTAATGTGGATGAGTATAATTCGTATTTGTAGCGGAGATTTGATGTTATTTTTAGGAATCGCTAATGTGGATGAGTATAATTCGTATTTGTAGTGGAGATTTGATGTTATTTTTAGGAATCACTAATGTGGATGAGTATAATTCGTATTTGTAGTGGATATTTGATGTTATTTTTAGGAACCACTAATGTGGATGAGTATAATTCGTATTTGTAGTGGAGATTTGATGTTATTTTTAGGAATCACTAATGTGGATGAGTATAATTCGTATTTGTAGCGGAGATTTGTTGTTACTTTTAGGAATCACTAACGTGGATGAGAAACAGATGTGTCTGCAGTTAGCGGAGGAGGTGAATCTGGACATCCCTCTGATCACGAAGACGGTGGTGGAAAACATCCGCAACAAAAGTGGAGGGGGTCTGCCGGCCACGACTGACGTTAGTCTGGATGTCACTGTCACAGAGGTAATGATACTGTGGAGGACTTAGGATTGCTTATAATTTAGGGGAACGTCTATTTTAGTCACTTTCCGTATGTGTGGCGACGCCTTATCAAATCTCGACAGTTTTAACGGAAACTACATTGCCCAGAGCTTTGCTAATGTGTTTAACTTCTTATCTGGGTAGTATTTTTACTATGACTGTTTAATTGATGAACTGATGCCCGAAAGAAATACAAGCTAAAATAAATACTGAAAACTGCATGTTGAAAGTGAATCAATCTGAATTCCCCATCCGTCAATTCATAAAAAATATCCCGGTCAATCACGACACTTTTTCTGAAAGGTGCACTTCCACTCCAAGTTGTCAGTAGTGGTATCACTGGCAAATTTCCAGAACAATCAAATCCTTTTTTGGAAAATTAAAACAGTAGAACCATTTCTTAGATTGGTATCTTGAATTTGAAACTCTTTTTATGTAATGTGTCTGTAGGCCAGGTGAAACTGGGGGGGGGGGGGGGTAATGTACTCACAGAAATAAACACTAATGTATATACATTGCATGTGTATATATTGATAAAGGGTTTACTGTATATGTGTACAGAATAGTGTATATATTGATAAAGAATTTACTGTACAGTGTATGTATGCATATTGATAAAGACAATTCTAAGTGCAGGCTACGGTTATCTCTTTTATATCCATGCTAGATTTTATACTTTATACAGACAAACTGTTATCATTTTCCCCTGTAACATTTTCAGGAGGACAAGAAGAGAATAACAGCCATTGACTGGCTCGTCTTTGACTCGGCCCAGAGGGCGGAGGCCATTAAGCAGGCCAATGCTGTGATGAGGGCTTTTATAGGTTAGTGTAGCAGCCATTGACTGGCTCATCTTTGACTCGGCCCAGAGGGTGGAGGCCATTAAACAGGCCAATGCTGTGATGATGGCTTTTATAGGTTAGTGTAGCATCCATGAAGTGTTGTTTACTTATTCAGGTCAACAGGGGATGCTTACTCCTATATACAGATATATACATGTAAATCTTAACCTATTCCTGATAGACATTTGATAGATAACAGATATACACATGTAAATCTAACACATTATGTTTTTTTTTTTCATTTTGAATTCTTTTTGCAGCTGTTCAGAAGCTTACTGCAGCCAGAGAAGTGTTTGACAAATTACCCATGGATTCTATAGACATTATATACAGGAACTGGCACGTACAGGTATAGAACAGATGTTGTACATGTTAATAAAAATGGTTTTTAGAGTCTATCAATTCTAATATACAATAATATATTGTCAAATATAATTTGACCAAAATACCTGTACATATATAATTATGCAGATTGATTTTTTGTAGACTGGAAATGATGACCTGCCAGTAGATGATGAGAATGCCATCCGAGAATATCTGTGTATAAAGTCCTGTATGGTAAGGTTGTTATCTCATTATCTGTGTATAAAGTCCTATATGGTAAGGTTGTTATCTGTATAAAGTCCTATATGGTAAGGTTGTTATCTGTATAAAGTCCTATATGGTAAGGTTGTTATCTGTATAAAGTCCTATATGGTAAGGTTGTTATCTGTATAAAGTCCTATTTGGTATGGTTGTTTTTAGTTATTTAAGGACGAATAAAACATTCTTCTTTAACAATATTTGTACAGGAAGTCTGTCGTAAGTGCATGAATAAACATCATTAAAAATACCGCCACGGTGGTCTAGAGGTAGAGCGTTCACCCTGCATGCGGAAGGTCGGGGTTTGAATCCCGGCCGCGACAGGCCTAAGTCGATAAAACAGGTAGTGACAGTTCCATCGCCAAACACTCAACATCAGGTGTGAATGTCACGGGTCCTCGGAGATGATCTTAAAAACGGAAGTCCCGTGTCACAGTAGGTGTGGCACGCTAAAGAACCCTCACTGCTCAATGACCATAAGCACCGAGCATAGGCCTAGATTTGAAGCCCTTCACCGATCTTGGTGACGTCTCCAAATGAGTGTACAATTCTCGAGAGAGACGTTAAACAAGATACAATCAATCAATCATAATGAATCCCCTAACCCTTTAGTTTTATTGCATATCTAGTTAGCACAATGAATAGCAGTATCTAGTTTACAATCTGTAGATCATGAGTTCAAGTTCTTCAGGAGCTTTTGATTTATTTTTTTATTTCATGATGAAACTGCAAATTTTTTTGCTGTAATTAGGGAAACGATTATATATAGGATAAGAACTGTATTTGCCCACTAAAATCAACAGTCGTGATTTTGTTTCAAATTTAAATGTATGTTGTTTAGAGGATGAATTTAAATACAACTAGGTTATTATTCTCAGTGGGATGAAAATGATGAATTGGAATTTTGACATCACAAACACGCTGTTTTTTCACCATTTTTAGTATTTTCATGTAAAACCACTAATTTCATTGAAACTTTTCTTCTAGAACACATTAGGTGCAGGCTTGGGCAAAATTCATGATTATAAATCATAGGTACATCTTTCCAGTAATCGTGCAGTGTACATGATAGTAAAATGTTCTTTGTCCAGAGCTATACTCTATGTTTCCGGAAAGAAAAATGTTCACCAAAAATAGCTTTTTATTTGAATTTGAGTGAGTTTGTGTCACTTTGGATGCTACATTTGAGTGAGTTTGTCATTTTGGATGCTACATTTGAGTGAAATTGTGTCTCTTTGGATGCTACATTTGAGTGAGTTTGTCACTTTGGATGCTACATTTGAGTGAGTTTGTGTCACTTTGGATGCTACATTTGAGTGAGTTTGTCACTTTGGATGCTACATTTGAGTGAGTTTGTCATGTTGTATGCTACATTTGAGTGAGTTTGTCACTTTGGATGCTACATTTGAGTGAGTTTGTCACTTTGGATGCTACATTTGAGTGAGTTTGTGACTGTGGATGCTACATTTGAGTGAATTTGTGTCATTTTGGATGCTACATTTGAGTGAGTTTGTGTCATTTTGGATGCTACATTTGAGTGAATTTGTGTCATTTTGGATACTACATTTGAGTGAATTTGTCAAGTTGGATGCTACATTTGAGTGAGTTTGTCACTTTGGATGCTACATTTGAGTGAGTTTGTGTCACTTTGGATGCTACATTTGAGTGAGTTTGTGTCATTTTGGATGCTACATTTGAGTGAGTTTGTGTGTCTTTGGATGCTACATTTGAGTGAGTTTGTCACTTTGGATGCTACATTTGAGTGAGTTTGTGTCACTTTGGATGCTACATTTGAGTGAATTTGTGTCATTTTGGATGCTACATTTGAGTGAATTTGTGTCATTTTGGATGCTACATTTGAGTGAGTTTGTCACGTTGGATGCTACATTTGAGTGAGTTTATCACTTTGGATGCTACATTTGAGTGAGTTTGTAACGTTGGATGCTACATATATGACTGTAAATACTGAACATGAGTTTGACAAGGGCCAGAAAGGCGGTCATCTTCTATAGTCCTTTAATATTTTTCATTTCCCCATATACCCATTATACATGTAATTTTGTGAAATGTGTTAAATCTCCTTTTAAGTTTGCTTGACATTTTTAAATTAATGTTGATTGATTCAAGAATTCAATGATTGGTTTATTTCATTCTAAATGTTGTGTACATTAAATACACTAGGATGCCATGGATAGTTTCAATGATTGGTTTAACAAGTTCCACCACACAAAGCCAGCGAAACCCACGGCGCCGCATGCAGCCTCGTTCACAGAAAAAGTGGCATTTGAACACCGACTCAAGCAGTATGAACAGGAACTGGATCGCTGGCAGAGGGCGCTTCTAGCTCAGACGGAGGTCAGTGTTCTCAGTGGGAACTTGTCGTAAAGCTTCTCTTTTAAAGACTTGTGAAACTTGTTACTGCTATTCAGGTTTATGAATGGCTGATATAGGATGGGAAAGCTCTCTCATGAAAACTGAAGTGGTGACATTCCTTTTTCAGAGCACTACAAAACTGATTTATAATGTTCTGTTGTTTGCTAATGGTGGCTGGATGGTGGACCAAAAGGAGGTATGTAGTGTCAGATTTTAAATCTACATTATACTTTTTAGGGAGGTATGTAATTGTGTCGCCTGCGTTACGCAGTGACGACATATAGGGATCACTATCCGTCGTCCTGCATCGTCGTCTGGCGGCGTCGTCTGGCGTCGACGTCGTCACAAAAAATTTCTGTCACAGTTTTCTCAAGAACCACATGGGGCAACTCCCTGATATTTGGCACAGAGCATCACTGTGGCCAATTGTATTGTGTAAGACATTTTCGAATCTGTCGCTTATCAACTTTCTGTTTGACGGGACTTAGAATTTTTTACAGCAAAAAAATTTCTGTCACAGTTTTCTCAATAACCACATGGGGCAACTTCCTGATATTTGGCACAGAGCATCACTGTGGCCAACTGTATTGTGTAAGACATTTTCGAATCTGTCGCTTATCAACTTCCTGTTTGCCGGGACTTAGAATTTTTTACAGCAAAAAAAATTCTGTCACAGTTTTCTCAAGAACCACATGGGGCAACTTCCTGATATTTGGCACAGAGCATCACTGTGGCCAACTGTATTGTGTAAGACATTTTCGAATCTGTCGCTTATCAACTTCCTGTTTGCCGGGACTTAGAATTTTTTACAGCAAAAAAATTTCTGTCACAGTTTTCTCAAGAACCACATGGGGCAACTCCCTGATATTTGGCACAGAGCATCACTGTGGCCAACTGTATTGTGTAAGACATTTTCGAATCTGTCGCTTATCAACTTCCTGTTTAGTGACAAAAACCATTTCAATAATTTACTTTTTCAACATTATACGTGATATATTACATATAGAATGAACTAGCAGGCGACACATGTCTTCCGGGGAAGACTTAATACTGCGTGTTAGATTTGAAATCTTCATTGTACTTTTTCTACAGAGGTAAGTAATGTCAGATTTTAAATCTACATTATACAGTAAAATATATGTATCTCGAATATGGTTTAGCTCGAATACCCCGCTTGAGTCGAAGTCGACCGCCGGTCCTGGCCGTTTTCCCTGTATAAATGATTAAAAAAACCTTCTGATATTTCGAACACGGTAATCTCAAATACCCCCACTTATGTCGAAGTATTTTCAAGGTCCCATACCCTAAATTCACCTGGTTTATCTCGAAGTGCAGTGGATTTTCCGCTCTGCTTACCATACCTGGCGTCATTAAGTCACACATTCACACCTGCGGCTACATCAATTATAATTGATGACCGTAATCCACACTCGCCTTTTCCGGGTAGACCCAGATCGCAATAAATGGTTCAACAGCTTGGGTGATTAATTAGTGAAGCTTCCAACATTACGGCTAAAGTTCACCGCCAATTAGGAACTAACACACCCGATTCCAGGGATGGTGTTTTGAATGACACACGCTGTGGGTTAGATAAGCGCACAAAATCATCTAAGTACGCTTGAAGGGAATACTCTTAGTAACGATAATGCATTTGATAAAACACGCTTCATCATTAAATCTAGTACAGAGAAAACACGAAAATTTATTTAATAAACATTTAGTTTTTTTTTAATCCGTCTTTTTAGCTCTTCTGAGCCGAAGGCTCAAAGAGCTAATGCTATGGCCATTTGTGCGGTGTGCGTAAACTTTTTAGAAAAAGGGCTATAACTCAAGAACCCCTTGGCCAATTTTTTTCAAATTTGTTACAGGGTATCATTGGCCCAAGGGCTTTCATACATACTAAATAGAGGGATGTGACCCTTTAACAAGGGGAGATAATCAGGAAAATACAAACAAAAGTAGTGGTTGCTAAAAAATCTTCTTCTCAAGAATCACTGGGCAGATTATCACCAAACTTACACATAAGGATGAGGATATGTTGTAGATTAAAAATTGTTCATGGCATTACCCTGGGGCAAAGGGCGTGGTCTCAAGGTCACTTGAAAGTTGACCTAAATTTATATTTCCTTAAATCTTTGATATTTTAGTCATTATAAGGACTAGGATCATCAAATTTTGACAGTTGATGCATCTTAGGACCTTGTGTCAAGTTGTCTCAAAAGTAGGTCACGATGACCTACTTTTTGAATTTTGCAGGTATTTATTTTAAAATTAATTTTGATGCATATCTTGGACACTTTGAAGCCGATGATCATCAAAACTTATCAGTTGGTGGATCATGGGACCTTGAAATGCGTCAACTGAAAAATAGTTCACCGTGACCTACTTTCTGAATTTTATGGCTTATCATTTATAGATATATTTTAAGTTGTTATTTCAAATACCGAGAGGTTTAGAATCATCAAATCTTTTAAGTTGATGCATCTTGAGGCCTTGAAACATATTTATAAAAAAGTAGGTCACAGTGACCTACTTTTTGAATTTTGCAGATATTCAAATTTCACATTTTCAATTTTAGATGCATATTTTGGGCACTGTAAAACCTAATATCATCAAACTTTGTCAGTTGATGAGTCTTCAGTCTTCGGTTTGTGTCGATCAAAAAGTAGGTCACCGTGACCTACTTTTGGTATTTGACAACTAAATTACTATATTTCAGACACTATTTGACCTACAATCATCAAACTTTGTCAGTTGATGCATCTTGAGTCTTCGGAGTGTATCGACCAAAAAGTAGGTCACTGTGACCTACTTTGGCATTTGACAGTTATATTTATATATTTCAGTCACTAATTGACCTACAATCATCAAACTTTGACAGTTGATGCATCTTGAGTCTACAGAGTGTGTCGACCAAAAAGTAGGTCACCTTGACCTACTTTTGGAATTGGACGGCTATATTTATATATTTCAGATACTATTTGACCTACAGTCATCAAACTTTGTCAGTTGATGGGTCTTGCATGTTCGAAGGTTTTCGACCAAAAAGTAGGTCACCGTGACCTACGTTTGGAATTGGACGGCTATATTTATATATTTCAGATACTATTTGACCTACAGTTATCAAACTTTGTCAGTTGATGCGTCTTGCATGTTCAAAGGGTGTCGACCAAAAAGTAGGTCACCTTGACCTACTTTTGGAATTGGACGGCTATATTTATATAATTCAGATACTATTTGACCTACAGTCATCAAACTTTGTCAGTTGTTGGATCTTGCATGTTTGAAGGGTGTTGACGAAAAAGTAGGTCACCTTGACCTACTTTTGAAATTTGACGGCTATATTTATATATTTAAGATACTATTTGACCTACAGTCATCAAACTTTGTCAGTTGATGGGTCTTGCATATTCGGAGTTCGCTGACCAAAACGTAGGTGACCATGACCTACGAT
Source organism: Ostrea edulis (assembly GCF_947568905.1). Classification (NCBI taxonomy): domain Eukaryota; kingdom Metazoa; phylum Mollusca; class Bivalvia; order Ostreida; family Ostreidae; genus Ostrea; species Ostrea edulis. The sequence goes on along the minus strand of NC_079172.1, from coordinate 65,779,450 downwards.
TGGAATTTGACAGCTATATTTCAATATTCAGATAGAAATTGGCTTAAAATCATCAAACTTTGTCAGTTGATATTTTTGGGTTCTCAAAATGTGTAGACCAAAAAGTAGGTCACATTGACCTACTTTTTTTGAATTCTTAGGATTTAACTAAAGATTTAGAATACTAAGAGGCTAAGAATAGAAATAGTGGGGTTGTACAATTTATCAGAAGAGCGATTCTAGGCCCTTGGGCCTCTTGTTTGTTTCTTACATGATAGGTTCTTTCATTACAATGCAATAACTACATCCCAGTCGAGCCTGGCCATCAGTAAACTTAAAGTAAGCATACAGGCACGGTCATCTTAATTTTGAAACACATTGTGAATTCAATTGGGTGTTTATATACAGTATATTAAAAAACCGAAATGCTTGTCTTTGAAATTCCACAATATTAATTAATCAACTTGTATTAAACTATATGAAACGGCAACGGGGTTGCTGTTTATATTGCAAATCCCATACTATGCATCAAATATCCTCCTTCAAAAAATATCCAAGATCGATTTTGGATATCTCGAACCCCCGGATATCTCGAAATTTGTTCAAGGTCCCTCGGACTTCGAGATAGAGATATTTTACTGTACTTTTTTAGGGAGGTATGTAATGTCAGATTTTAAATCTGCATTATACTTTTTTAGGGAGGTATGTAATGTTAGATTTGAAGTCTACCTTGTACTTTTTATATGCCCATCTTTAGACGGGACGTATTATGGTACAACAATGTTGGTATGTCCATCCGTCTGTTCGTCCGTTGAGGATTTTCTGTTTCTAATTTCATTTCTCTGTCACAAATCAAGCTGAAGCTTTTTATATAGCTTCTTTGTGGATCATTTCAGATCATATTAGAATTTTGACCTCTCGCAGGAGTTGTGCCCCTTTATTTGAAAATTATTGTTATATGGAGGGTACATAATTTGTCTGGCAAACTCCTCCCACAATTTTTAAGTGAGGACCATCTTGTTTGATGGATATAGAAGATGTGTATGTGGCAAGAATTTTGATTTTCTTCAATTTTTGAGAAAAATACAGGTTGTTGAATTTAGTCCATTTTGAGGAAATACAGGTATTAAAAAGAGAGTTCATGATTTGTACGGTGAACTCCTCCCACAGTTTTCAAGTTAGAACCTTTTTATTGTAGAGAGTGTTTATATGGGTATTGAAGGTGTGCATGTGGCAAGGATTTTGATTTTCTTTAATTTTTGAGAAAATTACAGGTTATTGAACTTAGTTAGTTTTGAGGAATTATTGCAGAGAGAGAACGTGATTTGTCTGTTTTTCCTTCTGCAATTTTCACATAAGGACTTTCATTTTACACAGTATTATGTGGGTATGGAAAATGTGTGTGTGTGGCAAGGATTCTGATTTTCTTAATTTTTTAAAAAAATTACAGGTTGTTGAACTTACTTAATTGTGTCGCCTGCGTTACACGCAGTGGCGACATATAGGGATCACTATCCGTCGTCTTGCGTCGTCGTCTGGCGTCGTCGTCTGGCATCGTCGTCGTCACAAAAAAATTCTGTCACAGTTTTCTCAAGAACCACATGGGGCAACTCCCTGATATTTGGCAAAGAGCATCAGTGTGGCCAACTGTATTGTGTAAGACATTTTCGAATCTGTCGCTTATCAACTTCCTGTTTGCCGGGACTTAGATTTTTTTACAGCAAAAAAATTTCTGTCACAGTTTTCTCAAGAACCACATGGGGCAACTCCCTGATATTTGGCACAGAGCATCAGTGTGGCCAACTGTATTGTGTAAGACATTTTCGAATCTGTCGCTTATCAACTTCCTGTTTGCCGGGACTTAGAATTTTTTACAGCAAAAAAATTTCTGTCACAGTTTTCTCAAGAACCACATGGGGCAACTCCCTGATATTTGGCACAGAGCATCACTGTGGCCAACTGTATTGTGTAAGACATTTTCGAATCTGTCGCTTATCAACTTCCTGTTTGCCGGGACTTAGAATTTTTTACAGCAAAAAATTTTTTTGCTGAACATTTTATTTTATGATTAACTGAAGGACAGTATTTTTATGTACAAAAGGACAGTATTTGTAATTCCCATACTGAAGGACAGTATATGTGATTTCAGAACAGCACTATTTATGATTTTTCTTGAGAAACAGTAAATTGGATATATAAAAAAGACAACAAGACTAAGCAGTTAACCCAACAGATAATTACTTATGGTTATTACCATTGTCTTGAAGAGCACAGTAACAGGTTGATACATATTTTCAAACATATGTTTTCATGCAGTCTACATTTAATAAATGTCTTAATTTCAAACAGATTCTCCCACAAATTCCATTGCATAATAATGTCTCATCTTTCAATTTCAATTAAGTTATCGTTAAAGAATGTTTAGTAATTCTCAAAACCTTTAAAAGGAGTATTAAACTGACAAAAACCATTTGAATAATTTACTTTTTCAACATTATACGTGATATATTACATATAGAATGAACTAGCAGGCGACACATGTCTTCCGGGGAAGACTTAATTTTTAGGAAATATTATATTAAATAAATGACATGCTTTATCTTCATAATTGCTCTCACAGTGTAGAAGCTAGAGTATTTATAAATAATTTGAAGAAGTGCATAGTGCAAGGATCTTGATTTTCTTTGATGTTTTCAATATTGAGAGGTTGATATTGAGAGGTTGTTGAACTTGGTCAGATTTGGGGAAATATTTTACACACGGAACTCTTGGTTTGTCTGTTAGTTTTAAACTAAGACCCTTTATTCATATTATGCAAAGAAAGTATGTCACAGCCTGATACTAAATGAAGCAAATTTCTACAAATTAAGGCTGGTGAAAAACACCCTATGTAAGCATTTTCACGGGCGTGTTACGTACTGTTTGCGGTACTCGTGTTCTTTGACTTAATCCTCTGGGTTCCCTGGGGAACATAGGGCTGCAAAAAGTAGAAAATGCTACTGTGTAATTTGATTCATCACGTGTTAATAACGCCTTTATCCATTGGATATCAACCATTACATACAGTTTGGATATTGCACTGATTTCCTATGCTGTGTGTGACGTCATCACATGTACGTAGATTTCACATAGGCAACTTTGTTTACAAGCATGTCAGAGAGCGAAATTCCCAATAATACTGTAGTAAAGATCCACTGCTTAGTGTTGAAGGTTCTTGGGGACAAAATATTAACAAAATTTATCACAGTGCTTGCAAACATCTTGTTAAAACATTAAGGGAAAATAACATGCCTGCCAACCAAATTATGCAGCTATATCCAATCAAATCATGAACTACAGCAGTTTAAAGGAAATCCAATCGAGAAATGTTTCTACAATTCTTTTAAATTCAGAAGGTGGGATCAGATACCTAGGAAGAAAAATTATCCCCTGTTGACTGATCACACCCGCCGTGAGTCTTGTATCTTGATCAGGTAAACGGAGTGATCCGTAGTCAAAATCAGTGTGCCAAGAACGACCTCAATCGGTATGAAACATGTCAGACAGCATTTGACCCAAGGGTGGCGGATTATCCCACTTCTGGTATGTTCAGGGGTCCGTGTAACTTGTCCGTCTGATAGCATTTGACCCAATGATAGGTTGTACTGGTAAAGTAGATCGCTATAACAACCATAAAATTAGCGAAATGCTGACTGTAAACGAGACTGTTGAAACTCCTGTAACATCAACTTATTTGTCAGTAGCTTGCCTCGATTTAAAAACTGACCATACACAGTACAAGCTCTTACGTATCGATTCAGTTGTGAGATGCAGATTATAATGGAAATATTGCTACATAAATATGGGAAGTAGACTGGAAAAGCTGAAGTCATCCCGTTTGTCATAAAGTTTAGTGGTAAGTTTGCTATTAACATGCATGTTCAATGAAATATATAATTAGTATGAAGCATACGAGGAAAACTGCATGGTCTTTTATTTCGAAATCGCTGGCATATATCAAATCTACATGTACATATGAATGGAAATTATAATTGTTCATAGATGAAACGTCGATATAACTAAATGTCGAGTTGAAAGCCACAGCAAGAGATTTCTCGTGTAGAAGTTTTTTGATTTTCTGTCTCGTAGGAATATAAGAACATGGTAGTTAATAAAAGAGCACAATTCATGCTCTTGGGGAATTTTAAATTGACTGTTGGAAGACCTGATCAGTGATCACCAAAGACTACGAAGATACTGTCATCTAGGAACCTCAACATCTTTCTAATAAAAGGTGAAGATAACGAACAGTGACCAATCTCATAATCCCTATCAGCAATAGAACATAGATAGTTGGGCAAACACGGACCCCTGAACATATCAGTGGTGGGATCAGGTGCCTAGGAGGAGTAAGCATCCCTTGTCGACCGGTCACACCCGCCGTGAGCCCTATATCTACATGTATTTTGTATTGCTTATGAGATTTATGAGATTGATCACTGTTCATTATCTTCACCTTTCATGTATAAGATAATCTAAATATCCATATATAAAATTTTGTTACATGATTTCTCATTTTCTCCCTCCCTCTTGCAAGGTTTTCAATGTGAGTTTTGAATGACATGTGTTCATCGGAAACGACCCATAGAAAAGTAGTCTTTGATTCTTCTTCGATGGATTGGTTTCTAGGGTAGACTTTTAAGTTGGGATTTGTGTTTTGGATTAAGAATGACCAGGATTTCCAAGGAAGATGGCGACGGTTTTTGGTCATGACAACTGGAAATTTTAATCGATGCACCAATTAGAAATATAGTTGACAGTGATTCGATCATTTTGACAGATTTACAAGTATGATGGATTTGTGTGTCATCTGCAAACTGAAAGTGAGCAGCAACTTGGCGCGGTTGTTTGTTGTGGAGAAATGTGGATCATGAGATTGAAGAGTGTTGTACTGATAACAGAAGCTTGAGGTGTGCCACTGCCCAAGGTGTGCAAACCAGAAAGTGAATGATTTACAGTCAGTAACTGAATATAATCTTGTGGCTGTATTTTTTTTGGCCTCAGGTTGATTGGCTAATACATTTAGTCCTGATTGGTTAAGATACTGTATTATGATTGGTTAATGATTGGAGGTATTTCAATCCAATTACATTACACAAGCACTATTTTCAAGTGAACAAAAGTACCGTTATTCTGTCCTTTTTCAGAATATACCAGTATGAGCCACGATCCGATTTAGATTTGCTAATTGTTATCCCTGATGAAACTGTTTTTGTATATTTTGAGTACTTCGTGGTTAATTCATATGGAGGAAGAGGTCATAATTTAAATGTATATTGATGAATTGAAATTAGAATTAAAAGTTGAACCAGAAATGTCATTTAGGCACTTATCCAGATCAAACTTCCTGTTTGTGAAGGTCAATAAATACTGATAGAACGTTCAGAAATATTTTTCAGGAGAGCTTATGATACTTGCCTTGATAATGTAATTTTTATATTGTGTATAATAATGCGTTGTACGTATAATTTGGTGTGGCTGTTGAATGGTTTATTTGTGATATCAGATGCTCAGACAGTGAATTTTGGAGTCTGCTCACTGTGTGTAAACATTTTATTGTATGATACTACCATTATGATTTTTCTTTTTATACATTTAAGTTTAAAAGATTTCCATTCATTGTTTAATTAAAACTTTTCCTCCAAACAGTGAAGGCGAACCTCTACAATGTTGTCGAAATTACAAAAGACGTGGTGATCCATGTGAAGGTAATTATCAAAATAATATCTGAGAATTCTGAACTTATTGGACTACTTTCAATCATACTAATATGTATTATCAATCTTATTAAATTCAGATCTTTGATCCGCTCCGTTATTGTAATGTCGCTACACTAACATTACAATAACGAAGCGGATCAAAGATCTGATTTTCATCACAGATTGATATATTATATAAGTAATATCTTCTGACAGAATGCTCGCCAGGCACGTTTGGTATAGGTTGTAAGAAGAACTGTCCTGACGGGTTCTATGGACGTTTGTGTGCAGAAGTCTGTAATTGTTCTTCATGTGACAAGGTCTCTGGATGTCAACCGATTTCAACTCAGACTGGTAAGAAAATATTTGTGCATAAGTTTCAGCGCCTAGTGTATAGACATTAACAATAAACAATTATGAGATATATTTCAACAAAGATACTCACTTAAATAAATAAATGCTTATTCAGTATATATGCACATACAAATATACATACATAAATACTAAGGATATCCCATGAAAGCTTAAAAGCTTATTTCCAATGGGGTCCTTTGATGCACGGATGTTCGCACCAGGGGCATTATGTAGGTGGGAACCGGAGTACCCATAGGGAACCTACGTATCCATACCCTATGGACAGGACTTGCACCTCACCCCGCCCTAGATTAATTTTTTTTTATGATCACAAAGTTCATCTGTTATCGCAATTAACCTTTGAATTAGAACGCTTTGGCCGATATACTATTGCGTTGTGTGACGACACAATTGAATCTGCTTGTAATACAATTGCGAAATGCAACAGGCACTCTCATTGGTCCATATGTATAAGTCCGCCCAAATTCCCTTATACGGGAGTAGTCAGCATTTGAAAACATGACGAGCAGATGCTAGATGGAAAAAAACTTCAAAGGAAGAAAGAGAAAAAGTTGTATTCTTGTGTTGTTGTCTCATAACTTTAATATAAAAAAAAATTCCTAACATATTTTCCTACTATACTTGTGTCCAAACATACCTTCAAATATTTATTAAAGCGTCAAAAACTCGATCACAGCTTTTGATGATTTCGTTCGTAGACGTAGCCATGTTAGGTAGCCAGTCAATTCGAATCCCGGTTCATTTCCATACTGGCACAATAGCGTCTAGATGTGTACTAATACCCCACAAATATTTTAGCTAAATAGTTTAGATAATATACCACCCCAGTCCCATTAAATGATAATTATTCAAATAGCTAAACTCAAGGCAATGCGGCTTTCATTAGTCATGAGCGGCCGCGCCGGCCGGTCTCTATCTAATGGGCTTATGTAGCATTTTCGTTAATCAAGAGTTTATTTTACCTTTACAAAAACTGGTACAAAAATGTTTTAATTTCTATTAATTATTCGTGTTGAATAGGTCCCTGGTGTTGATAATAAATGAAGAGCGAATACATAACTTACAACCGATTTTATGAATAGATACCAATAGCAAGAGTTCGAATTGACCGGCTACCTAACATGGCTACGTCAACAAACGAAATCATTTGAAGCTGCGAGTTTTCGGGCCGTGTGTGGCTTTAATGAAAATTTGAAGGTATGTTTGGACACAAGTATATAGTAGGAAAATATGTTAAGATTTTTTTATATTGAGTTTATGAGACAACAACACAAGAATACACCAATTTCAGGCCTCAATCGTCCGAAGCTTTTTGTGACCCGTAAATCGAAGGTTTTTATAAGGGGTGGATCTTTTCAGAGAGCTATGTACATTTCTCCAGCTACACTGACTCCGCTCGAGAAAGTGGGCGGACTGTAATCGGCCAATGAAAACTCTTGTTGTATTACATCAAACATGCCATTCAAATTGTTCAATCGTCTCATTCAATTGTGTCGTCACACAACGCAATACTATATCGGGTAAAGCGTTCTAATTCAAAGGTGAATTGCGATAAAATCACTGCACATGACAATCAATAAAATAGGTTTCTGTGTGGGATTTGTTTATTTCATTGAAATAACAATAGGCCCATGGGCCACATCGCTCACCTAGATACCATTGCACTGCTCTTGTTCAGCTATTGTGATTTTTAAAGTGTTTTTTCCAATGTTCACTCCCATGAAAAATTGTTAACACAATCTAGCCTCAAAGGAAAACCGAACTTGAATTCACACAACATGGATATGCCTTAATACCCATATTACTAACATTACGTTGCTGTTCTGAAAAAGTTTTTCATTCATGTATACAATATGTCAAATTTTATACATCCTAACCCTAGAGTTAACAACACGAATAAAAAACTCCACAAAACGTTGGAACGTTTGTATTTTGATATGATTTAGTGCGGTCCTCTTACTGTTGAAATTGACAAGAATTTTCCTGATAAATTTCCTGTGTATTCCTATATAAGAATCTTATCTTCTACTGTGGCCCAACCTCTAGGCTCCTGAACTGAAAACAAATTCCATTTCAACTACCTGAATAAGTTTGCATAGTAATATTGTAAATCATGCCCCTGATGTTTTTGATATGAAGAACTTTAAAGATGCTATCTTTATTTGAAGTTTTGAGCCCATATTGTGGCTCCAACTTACTCACAGGACCATAATGTGAGGAAACTTGAATCTGCACTAACTGGGGATGCTTGTGTATCTTTATGATTAATCATGGTCCTATTGTTCTTAGGGCAAAGATTTAAAGATTAAAATTTAAAGATGCCCTTTTATCTGCATGTGATCCCTATTGTGGACCCACCTCGCCCCCGTGGTCATGGCTTGGTTATTGACCCACCTCGCCCCCGTGGTCATGGCTTGGACAAATTCTACACTATGTCAGGAAGCCTTGTATTCTCTGTACCCAAGGGTGATTTGTACCAACGTTGAGATGGCGCAGTGGTTCTGGCGAAGAGTTTACGGACAGACGCCTGACAACATGTGATCGGAAAAGCTCATCTGAAAGCTGTTTTAGCTGAAGTGGGATAAAACACTGGCTCTTAAGTTGAAAATGTAAAAAGGTTATGGACAGACGCCTGACAACACGTGATCGGAAAAGCTAGTGAGATCAACCACTAGCTCTTTAGGTGAATATTTTGTGAAAAATATACGCGAAATACCCAAGGTATTGAACATTTAAAAGTAATGGGAAAAGGGTAGGGTTTTGGGAGGCAGTCCTTTATGGGTTTTAGAGTGATTCGACCATTTCTTTAAGGCAGGACAAAATGTAAAGTTTCTTGTTTACTTTGTTTACTTCCTTTGCATTGAGTTGTTTTAATTTTCCAAGTTTAAAAAAATATATTAATCAGTATTTTCAACTTTATAGCTTACGTAACTTTAAATAAAACACCTCCTTCCAATTCTATTTTTGTTAAAAGTTAATCGCTAACCTTGCAAGCATGTCACATTTGACAAAATTGTTATCTGCATCAATTTATGCACTATGAATGAACCAAATTTGTCTCAATTTAACCGGAAATATCATTTAAGCACATATGCAAATAAAAGTTCCTGTTTGTGAAGGTAGATCAATACCAATAAAATGTTCGGAAACATTTAATTTTTAAAAAGTGCCTATGATTCTTGGCATGGTACATGTTCCCAAGTCAAGGGTTATTGATTTATGCACTTATAGTGAGAGGTAACGAATGGATAACCCTTGACTTGTGAAGATGGTCTTGGTAATGTAATCTTTATGTTATGTACAATAATGCGTTGTACATATAATTTGGTGTTGCTGTTGAATGGCTCAGTTGTGACGTCAGATAATCAGACAGAGAATCCTGAAGTCTGCACAAAGTATGTAAACATTTTATTGTATGATACTCCCCTTGAATTTTTTTTTATATTTTCCAATGTTAAGATCTCCAATCATTGTTATATGAAAACTTTCTCCCAAACAGTAAAAGTTAACCTCTACAATGTTGTAAAAGTTACAACGGACGTGGTGATTCATGTGAGGTTAATTATCAAACTTTTTTCTGAGAATACTGGACTATTTTCAACTATGGTAATAAATATGTAATGAGTAAAATCTTCTGACAGAATGCTCGTCAGGCACCTTTGGCATAGATTGTAATGAGGACTGTCTTGACGGGTTGTATGGACGTTTATAATTGTTATTTGTGTGACAAGGTCTCTGGATGTCAGGTGATTGGTAAGAAAAATGTTTGTGCATAAGTTTAAGTTTTATTCCTCGAATGGTTCAAGTTATTTACTATATAAATGTGTTTACATTAACAATAAATAGTTACGAGAGATATTTCAAAAAGATACTTAAATAAATAAATGTTTATTCGGTATATGCATACATACACACATTTCAACAAGCTCTGTACCCAAGGATGATTTCTACCAAGTTTGAAATTGGCGCAGTGCTTCGGCAGAAGATAAAAATGTGAAAAGTTTATGTACAGACGGACGGGCGCCTGACAACCTGTGATCGGAAAAGCTCACCTGATCTGAAAGCTCAAATCATAAGAGGTAAAACACTACTCTTAAGTTGAATATTTTGTGAAAAATGTACGCGAAATACCAAAGGCATTTAACATTTAAGAGTACAGGAAAAGGGGCGGGGGTGGGCTGTGAAAGTCCTTTATCCACAAACACCTGTGTTCTCAAACCAAGGGGTCTCCATGGCGTAGTGGTTAGAGCATCACGCTCAAAATCACATGGCCTTTCACTTCTGCTCGGTGCGGGTTCGAAGTTTCCCAGTTCACCTGCGGAAGCTCGGTAGTCTTTTCCCAGGCTCATTGTATCTGGATTCTCTTCTTCCAAGAAAAACTGGGAGCATCCATATAACTGAAAAATTGTTGAGTGTGGCGGAAAACATCAATCAGTCAATCAATCAATCTCAAACCAAAATTAAGGGTTGTACATAATATGATTCGAGCACTTCTCTAAGGCAGGACAAACTATAAAATTTATTTGTTTAATTTGTTTTCTTCCGTTGCTTTGAGTTCTTTGAATTCCGCAAGTTTAAAAAACATGAATTAGTTAATACATGTACATGAAAGGTGAAAATAACGAATATTGATCAATTTCATAACTCCTATAAGCAATACAAAATAGAGAGTTGGGCAAACAAGGACCCCTGGTTATACCACAGGTGGGATGAGGTTCCTAGGAGGAGTAAACATCCCTTGTCGACCGGTCACACCTGCCGTGAACCTATATCTTAATCAGGTAAACGGAGTTATCGTAGTCAAAATCAGTGTGCCAAGAACAACCTAACAGTCGGTATGAAACATGTATCTTCAACTTCATAGCTTATTATCACAGATTGACTGAGTTTCTGTCAATATATATATAAATGACAAACTTCACAACACTTTACAATATACAGTTTTTCTCCACTTTTACATATTACATTTTGTTTACTACAGTTAATTAAATTAATGAAATTAATGTTGGTTTCTGCTTCCACATCATATGTTCTTGTTCCCAAACTTTGGCGTGCAGAGGTGTAACTAGCGAATGGCAATGTTTCCTATATTTGATCTACTTGTACACTGGACATCAGAAGTGAAGTGAAGACAATCTGGTTTATTGAGAAATTAGTAAGTGAAGTTTTCAATATACAAAACACTGGGTGCCAACTATATCTCTGTGCACGCTTTGCCTGCTACGCCCAAACCAACTCACAACTGGTATTTCAAGTGAATATATACACAGGTATCTAAATGTAGACCTGGTGAACATCATTAACTTTACCTGTATGGAAGCAAGTTAGGAATAAAATTATATACATTTAATTCTTTTGTACAAGGTTAAAACTAGGGAAAGTAGTTTGGACATAAAATGTGACACTTAAAGAACTTTAAATAAGACAACTCATTCCAGTTCTGTATCTGTCACTTTTATACTGTTTTGCGAAAAGTTGATCGTTAACCTTGCAAGCGTGTCACATTTGAAACTATTGTGTTCTGAATCAATTTATGCATATTGGAACGAAATTTGTCTTAATTACTGATAACTGTTCAATCACATGTTTATTTTAAAAGAAATGAATTTCATGTTTGTATAGACAGGGAATAAATGTTACGCTTCACTCTCGGATACTTCATGAACAGCATCAGCTCGAACAAGACAAATACTAACCCCTGGATATACCAGTGGTGGGATTAGGTGCCTAGGAGGAGTACGCATCCCCTGTCGACCGGTCACACCCGCCGTAAATCTATCTTTATCAAGTATAAATGTTATGAATTATTACACACTTTCGTATGATGATTATGGTGCATATTTCGTAGTAATTAAAAATGAAATTTATACAAAACAAATATATATTCCTCAATATTTTTAATTGTCACTTCAAATAGGAAGGAAGTTGTACCGGATATTTCATTTCAGCACATATCCAAATCAACGTTCCTGTTTGGAAAGGTAAATCAGTACTATTAGAATGTTAGGGAACGTTTCCATATTCAGAATAAGCTATGATACTGGTTTTGGTAATGTAATGTTATGATGTGCATAATAATCCGCTTTTATTTGGTGGTGCTGTTGAATAGTTTATTTGTGATATCACTTGCTCAGATATATAATCCTGGGGTCTACTCAAAGTATGTAAACATTTTATTGTATGATTGATGATTTTTATACATTCTGATTTTAAATTCTCCATTCATTGCTTTATAAAACTGTTCCTCCAAACAGTGAAGACGAACCTCTACAATGTTGTCCAAATTACAAAAGACGTGGTGATTCATGTGAAGGTAATTATCAGAATAATATCTGAGAATTCTAAACTGATTGGATTATTTTCAAATATATAAATATGTATTATCAATCTGATTAAAATCAGATCTTTAATCCGCTCCGTTTTTGTAATGTCGCTACACAAACATTACAATAACGGAGCGGATCAAAGATCTGATTTTCATCACAGATTGATATATTATATAAGTAATATTTTCTGACAGAATGTTGGCCAGGCACATTTGACATAGATTGTAAGGACTGTCCTGACGGGTTCTATGGACGTTTATGTGCAGAAGTCTGTAATTGTTCTTCGTGTGACAAGGTATCTGGGTGTCAGCCGAATTCAACTCAGACTGGTAAGAAAAATATTTGTGTGTAATTTTAAGCCTTATTTCTCTGAAATCGCACACTTTGTAGTATCACATTGATAATTTCATATTTCTGACCAATAGGCCATACACCAATCCATTTTTATTTCAAACCCCGAGCTTGATCCTTTTTTCGCTGATTTATTTCATTTTGATATATTCCCATTTTGAATTCAACAAAGGTGAAGATAACGAACAGTGATCAATCTCATAACTCCTATAAAGGTGAACATAAAGAACAGTGATCAATCTCATAACTCTTATAAAGGTGAAGATAACGAACGTTGATCAATCTCTCAACTCCTATAAAGGTGGAGATAACGAACGTTGATCAATCTCATAACTCTTATAAAGATGAAGATAACGAACGTTGATCAATCTCTCCTATAAAGGTGGAGATAACGAACGTTGATCAATCTGATAACTCATATTAAGGTGAAGATAACGAACGTTGATCAATATCGTACTCCTATTAAGGTGAAGATAGCGGACGTTGATCAATATCGTACTCCTATAGGGAATACAAAATAGAGTTGGATTGTATGATTGATTGTATCTTGTTTGTCCCTCTCGATAATTTCTCACTCATATGGAGAAGTCACTAAGACAGGTGAAAGGCTTCAAACTTGGGCCTTTCTTCGTCGCTTACGGCCATTGAGCAGTGAGGGTTCTTTAGCGTGCTACACTCACTGTAACACGGGACATCCGTTTTTAAGGTCATTTCCGACGACCCGTGACATTCACACCTGATGACAAGTGTTTGGCGATGGAAATGTTACTACCTGTTTTAAGGACTTGGGTCTGTTGCGGCCGGGATTCAAACCCGACCATCCGCATGCGGGGGGGGGGGGGGAGGAACGCTCTTATAATAATACAACATTAAAAGTGAACTTATGGAACATTATTTCGCTCAAAGTATCAAATACTTGCTGAAGTGATACGGGGAAAACAGAAAAAGGCAAAAATTAAAATGATCAATCTCACAACTCCTATAAGGGATGTAAAATTAAGAGTTGGGCAAACACGGACCTCTGGATATACCAGAGATTTGATAATAAACCCTCTCCATCTTCAACAAGAATTTAATTGGTCACATAAGCTACATGAAGTAGGTATAGGTACAGTAAGTATAGGTACAGATGTCGGTGATTTTTAATCAGGTTTTTATATCATTTATTTGATATTCTTATATTGCTGGATAAGGATATAAATTTTATTTCAGAGAATTCCAATAATGAGAACGTTTTCTCTCATATCTACGTATGTAAGATACAGATATTCTATGAAAGAAAGGTATGTAAGATATTTCTATCTTTCATATCACGTGACGTTTATCTTACATATCCCGTGACGTCATAATCAATAAACAACTAACTTGCAACTTACCTCGCCTCGATTGACAAACACTAGCGTCTGCAAAGCTCTTGTACAAAAAATGACAGATTGTAATGTCCCTGATAATCTCCAGGTGTATGTGACCGGACACAAAAATACACATTCCTTGAACAATTACCGCACAGTCAACAACAGTCACAAATTCCTCGTACACCTATGTCATCCTGTGCATTATGCCAGTTCACAGAAACCCAGCCCACACGGTCTATTACGTCTAGGCCTACCTCCACATTCACTCTGTCAACGTCTACTGTCCGTGTCTCAGGTGAAATAAGTGCGTTCAATGTCCATGAAACTCGAGTCCTTGCACGCGTGAAAAACGAAAGTCTAGCCATGCCCATATTCACCAACAAAAACCACTTGGAATTCCTCTTCACACACTCGTCATTAAATAACTGCTCAATTAATATCAATATCAATGCTCCTCTAAGAAAAAGAAGAAAAAAACCGTGCAGTTGTGAATGCATATTCTGATTAGGTCTGTCAAAATGTTTCGCGCTGATGACTGTCGAGTTACGTCACGCACCCTGATTATTGATTTATTCAAAGAGGAATAACTCTAATACAATTCACTTATACACTCGTCGGCCGATTTTTTGTCAGCAACATAGTTGCCAAAATGAAGGTCGTAGAATTCGATTCTGATGTTATTTTTAATGTAGAGCGAAAAATTAATTGATTGAAAAATTCTCAAAATGGCGTCGCTAGGCACAAGGAAAACGGAAAACTCTAGAAATATGAGAGAAAAATACTCTCTTATGAGTTGCCATGAAATATTAAGGTGATTCCACCCTCGGGGTTGCAAAAAAGCGGTAAAACCCTCGGCAAAGCCTCGGGTTTCACAGCTTTTTTGCAACCCTCGGGTGGAATCACCTTATATTTCATGGCTACTCATAAGAGAGTCTTATAATCATTGGTTCATCATTGGCTGTTTTGTCGGGAATTTAGTTTCGAGACATTTTGTAAATAAACTACGCAAAATTGACGTTTGTTTGTAACGTGACAAACGGTGTAGGAAAACATAGTGTAATAATTAAAACTTATGTAATAGGTTATATTCACTGCAGAAAGGAGTAAACACGTGATAAATTTTCATGTTGAATCCATATATTGGAAGATTAAAAGTGAACGTATGGAACATTATTCCTATCCTTTACGGAGGGGTGTCCGGGTAGCGCAGAGGTAGCACTCTCACTTCTCACCGCTGCGATCTGAGTTCGATCCCCATGATCAGCAGTGGTTGTATGTGAGAGGGTATGGCGGTCGCCCGCTCGGACACGTGGGTTTCCTCCCACATCAATGACCCCCTAGCGCCAACATCCGTGCATCAAAGGACCCCATTGGAAATAAGCTTTCGAGCTTTCATGGGTTATCCTTAGTATGTATGTATGTATGTTTGTATGTATGTATATAACGAATAATATTTATTTATTTTTATTGACTTCAGAAAAGGAAAGTCTAAACATTAACGTGATGGTAGAATGTCCCTATACATGTGAAGTGGGGGAAAAGGGAAATATAACAAACAGTGATCAATCCTATAGGGAATACGATGTTGAAATTTGGGGAAACGCGGACACTTAATCACCAGAGATAGGATAATGTACCTAGGAAGAGTAAGCATCCCCTTATGAATGATCACACCCACCGTAAGCCCTCTCCATCTTTAACAAGAATTAAAATTGGTCACATAAACTACATAAATTAAATATGTGGTAGTATCAGTTGCATGATCTTCCTATTAGATTCCCAACAGAGGCATATACCAGGTTCTGTTACAAATAGAGTTACTGATGTCAGATAATTTTCACCAGAAACTCATTTATCTCTTATTCTTATATTTCCAGGTAAGGATATCAATTTTATTTCAGAGAATTTCAATAATGAGAGCGTTATCATTGGTTCATCATTGGCAGGAAGTCTTACTCTCATAATAGTTATCGTCATCAACTGCAAAAAGAGGTAAAATGGGAAAATTTCACTTGGCATTGGATGAGAGCTTGAGAAGTCTTCAGAATCATTTGATGATTTGATAATTTTATGGTTTCTATAAAAGAAATTGATCTCGTGTTTGAGGAAATATAAATGTTTCTAGAATTTTTGAATACATAATATGGCGATTCAAATGTCATGTGAAATGGCTTGTATCGTTTTGGTTCTATATCTACGTAGTTCAGTAGACAAGTATAGGGGTACTGACACGCAGATCCCGTGTTCAAATCCGCCAAACCGCCGCAGTGGCCGAGAGGTTAGAACGGTCGCTCACATGCTGAAGGCCGGTGTTCGAATCCCGGCCGCGACAGACCTATGTCGTTAAAATAGGTAGTGACAGTTCCATCGCCAAACGCTCGGTATCAGGTGTGAATGTCACGGGTCATCGGAGATGACCTTAAAAACGGAAGTCCCGTGTCACAGTAGGTGTGGCACGCTAAATAACCCATATTGCTCAATGACCGTAAGCGCCGAGCATAGGCCTAAATTTTAAGTCCTTTACCGGTCGTGGTGATGTCTCTATATGAGTGAAAAATTATCGAGCGTTAAGCAAGATACAATCAATCAATTAATCAAATCGACCAGCGTCTTTCTTTTTTGTTAAAATAAATTTTTGAAACTCGTGGCTTTTTTCTCCAAATTGCATTTTAAAAACCTTTGACATATGTACTTATTGCCTATCATCAAATCTTTCAAGACTACGGCGTTTTGTGCTGATTTAATAAACTTTTTCAAAGTGTAAAGAGGCAACTTGCTGTTTCTTCTTCCGTGCGAATTGCCTGTTTATTTCCAACGATTTTGATTAAGTATATACTTTTCTTGTATTACAGCAGAAACAGAACCTTAATGACTCCAGATTCATTTATTCAAAAAGGTGATTCTAACTGATATTTCGTATCAAAGATGTTTAAAGTAAATGAATATAATTGGAGAAGTATAATTTTTTCTAGAAATTTGCTAAACTATACACACAGGCGGATTACAAGTCAGTACGATACCATTGAATCGATTCCCTCAACTCAGTCCATCTTCCAGTAATGAAGCTAATAGTGGTGATCCAGAATCAACATTTCACGGCGGGAAGTTTGAACCGTTAGAACCTCAAATGTGTTGTCAGCAAAATGATTTTACTGATAATTCGATAAGTTCAAAAGAGAATAGTCATGCTAAGCTGTTATCTTCAGACAGTGTGTACTGTCATATGAACATGGAAGTCGGCCATTACGACATAATAGATCTGCCATTCGATAGTAGTCAGGAAACTGATGAAGACTTCTACTCTTCACACAGTTCAAACAGTTGTTGCAATAATACAGACTCGGGGTGTTCATCGAAAAACAACGAGAATGAATCTTTATCATCCGTAAAGCAGTGCAGCGAGACTCTAAACAAAAAATCACCAACAGCAGATATATTTGGAACCCATGACATCCGCGAAATAGAACATTTTAAAACTGGTATGATGAAGAAAAATGGAATTTCATCAGTAAAGGTGAAGATAGAAGCAATGCACTTAGAAGAATTGTCAAGAAAATTGCGTAACTTTAAACAATACCCTGAAGATACCGAATTCAATGATTTGGTGTAGTTTAAAGTTGCATTCATATGCAAAGAACCTCATACAAACAGAAAAATACTAAAAAAAAACCAGATGAACCTTATCCGGACAAATACTGATATGCTGATGAACATCATACAGAAAATACTGAGATACCGAGATATTAACAAAGAAATACTTTTTTCCTTCCACGGAGATTGCAGACATCAAGAAATTAAGATATTGAAAGATTCCAATTTAGAATTTTGAATTAGCTATGACAGAATTTTACATTTTAAAATGGTTTGATTTATATTGGATCATTGCATAAAGCGCTGTTTTCGTATGTATGCAGCTAGGGACACCTGGCGCACTGGATTTATAGGTTACGAGTTTGTGAATATACTACATAGTTTTACATTCCTCTGTATATTTCCTATTTATCTACATCGCCAACGTATTGTTTTTCTTTTATTTCACAATAACACTGAGAGCGTAGCACAAACTTGCAAAGCAAAATTCCTGTTTAACTTTCCAGTCCTAATGTGACAGGGTGTAATGATAATGTCAACATAGCGGCTTGCACAGTTGAAAGGGTCGGTGTTGTATCAGTTCAGAGTTTTACTTTACCGATCGTTATGAATCAGTGGTCAACTCGTCTGCATCATAACATTGGCGGTGTCAAACTCAAGACGTAAAGAATGGCACTGATTCATTATTCAACAAAGGTGGATTTTAGAAATGAGAGTAAGGGATCTTTCAAATGATACCTTGAAAACCGAGGTACTGTGTTTTCTTTGTTAACACATTACACCACCCACTGCTACCGCACTTAGCGCAATGCATTGGTCTAAATTTGTGGCATTTCATTTGGAGCTGATGCCATCTGAATACAAGGGGAAAAAAATCAAGGTACATAGAAACGGATACAAATAAAGCATGTTACGTTAGACGTAAAGAAAGGCAATGATTGACTACCTGTATTCACCAAGGGGGGGGGGTGTGTAGAAGTGAGAGTCCAGGATCTTTTACACGAGACCTTGCAAACCGAGGTACAGTGTTCCGGTGGGTGTTGGCAGATTAAAACCTACACTGTTTGCACGCTGCGGGACACGCATAGGCAGAAAATGAAGGGACTTGGTTTGCAGCTGTTGGCATCTCAATACAAGCGAAACAAAATTCAAACATACATGCAAACAGAAACCAACAAAGCATGTTTCTTTCATTGGTCAAATAACAGGAAACAGATGTGCAAATATATTTTCACAACACGCTTGCGCTACTAGCATATTTTTTTAAAAAAATTTAACGCTTGATATCCTTGCGTTTCCTAAAAAATGTTTATCCTTTCCAATCTTTATTCATAGCACAACAATACCAGAATTGGTTTTGAAATAACGTTCCCAGTTACAGGATTGATGAACTTTGTCACATTATACTTCTAGGTTAAGGTACATAGATTACATAAAGCAGATGAAATGGTTCTTCAACTCATTCAAACACTCGACATTATTTGTAATAAACACTCCACTAATTAATTGGAATCTCGTGACTTGTAATTGAACCTTCACCTGTCACATTCTAGCTGGTAGTAACTGTAAATTCAAATTGTAACCAATGAATATCCATCTAACATGTTTTGGATGACAAAGAACCCTTGCGGCTGATTTCCGAGGTTACTATTAGACAGTTATCATTCAAACGTATTCCCCTCATTTGTAAACGGCTGTAGATTAAAGTTTTCTACATTACAATGTTTGTCTCCGTTATTGGTTAACCGCTATTATGAAATGCAAAGTCACGAACAGCGATCAATCTCATGATTCCTGTAAAGGTGAAGATAGCGAACAGTGAACAATCTCATAACTCCTACAAGCAATATAAAATAGAGAGTTAGACAAACACCGACCCCTGGATAGATCTGAAGTTGTCGTTTTATTTATGAGAGAAAATCTCTATCTTAAATTTATTGTCACGCTTGCTTGTCGACAGGCCTAGACAAAACTTTATGCACTTCCTAGTGAACAGTTCTAGGTAGAACTTCTCGTCCTACTAGCTACTGAACAGCTCAAGATTAAATTTCTTATCCTGCGTACTAGTGAACAACTCAGGTTATAATTCTTATCCCGCTTACTAGTGAACAGTTTAGATTAAATTTCTTATCCCGCTCACTAGTGAACAGCTCAGATTGAACTTCTTATCCCGCTTACTAGTGAACACCTCAGATTATACTTCTTAACCCGCTTACTAACGAACAGCTCAGATTAAATTTCTTATCCTGCTTACTAGTGAGCAGCTCAGATTGAACTTCTTATCCTGCTTATTAGTGACCAGCTCAGATTATACTTCTTATCCCGCTTACTAGTGAACAGCTCAGATTAAACTTCTTATCCCGCTTACTAGTGAACAGTTCATATTAAACTTCTTATCCCACTTACTAGTGAACAGCTCAGATTATACTTCTTATCCCGCTTACTAGTGAACAGCTCAAGATTAACTTGTAATATCGCTTGCTTGTGAACAGCTCTAGATACATGTACATGTAATATGTGTTAGATGCTTTTAAATGAATACTTACTTTTAAATGAGAACTTATCTTTATTTGTAATATTAGGCTAAATGTTTGTGCCAAAAAATCCAAACAATTGTCACCAGACTGTGTCATACAATGACCACTATTAACGCATCATTATTATATATTATTATAGATTCTGATTACAAGCGTATAATGGTTGAAACACGTATACTGCGGGTACAACGCCCACTCAAAATAACCCAAGGAATCGAACAGTTTTAAATAATTAAATCATAAATTCATAATTATGTGTTCCTCCGTCTCTTATTCTTCATAATGACATATATGCAAATCAAAGGTCCTATTACACAGTCCACCCTGAGGTGCCCGGATGTAATAAATAGTAATAATATCCTTTATTTATACAGGATTGCACAATTAGTTGTATCAACTAGTTTACATTGTGGTCCTGTCAAAATTTAATTAAATATCATCATTAAAATGTAATAATGATATTGACACCTTGCACCGTGCAAAGGGTCAATATTGTAGTTTAGAGTTTTACTTTTTTACCGATCGTTTTTTATCAGTGGTCAAATCTTTCGCATCATGACATTGGCCGTGTCAAACTCAAGACGTGAAGAAAGGCACTGATTGATTACTTGTATTCATGGAATTTTCTAAACCAATTCAGCTTCATTGCTAATATTTTTTTATGCTTTGGAAAATAAATAATGAACCATAATGCTTTGAAAGTTTATTTCATAATTGATGAAACAAGTCCTAGCAGAGTGTCCTCATTTAAACTCTCCCCATTCTCCGTTCCCAAGCAGAAATAAAAACGAACGATGTGATGTAAATTATTACGATCTCGACATGTTATAGAGTACTTGTAATTTCTATAAGACGGTTAGCTGTGGTGTTTATTTTTTTGTCATGTGTGTGTTTCTCCTCCACATCAACACAGAAAATTTATGAAAGGTGAAGATAACGAACAGTGATCAATCTCACAACTCCCACAAGCAAGAGACATCAATACGAAAGGATCAGGGATCTCCTTTAATATTTCTTCGGGTTCGTTCATTCGTGTGTCCTGTAAAAAAAACTCTTCATGTTTGAAGATACCGACATTGCTTAAAATCAGAATTTAATTCAACATACCTATACAACGGGTCTGTTCTAACCGAATCGTAGGACTTACATTGTACCACGACATACCCACACAATAAATCTGTTCTAACACAGCCATAGGACTTATCACGACATACCTACACAATGGCTATGTTCTAACACAGCTATATGACTTATCACAACATACCTACATAATAGCTATGCTCTAACACAGCTGTTGAACTTATGGCAGCTTACCTAGACAATTGGACTGTTGTAACACAGTCGTAGGACTTATCACGTAATACCCACACAATGAATCTGTTACATTATAGTAGTCAAGTACCAATTACAGAATCAGAAGAAATGAAATGAGTATGAATAAAAATTAGATGTAATCGGAATATATCGAATAAAGACAGGCTTTAGTAGATAATAACCACTCACATGACAGGCTTTAGTAGATAGTAAACACTCACATGACAGGCTTTAGTAGATAGTAAACACATGGCAGGCTTTAGTAGATAGTAAACACTCACATGACAGACGTTAGCAGATAGTAAAGACTCACATGACAAGCATTAGTAGATAGTAAACACTCAATAGACAGGCTTTAGTAGATAGTAAACACTCACATGACAAGCTTTAGTAGATAGTAAACACTCACATGACAGGCTTTAGTAGATAGTAAACACTCACATGACAGACTTTAGTAGATAGTAAATACTCGCATGACAAGGTTTAGTAGATAGTAACCACTCACATGACAGGCTTTAGTAGATAGTAAACACTCACATGACAGACTTTAGTAGATAGTAAACACTCACATGACAAGCTTTAGTAAATAGTAACCACTCACATGACATACGTTAGTAGATAGTAAACACTCACGTGACAGGCTTTAGTAGATAGAAAACACTCAATAAACAGGCTTTAGTAGATAGTAAACACTCACGTGACAGGCTTTAGTAGATAGTAAACACTCACATGACAGGCTTTAGTAGATAGTAAACACTCACATGACAAGCTTTAGTAGATAGTAACCACTCACATGACATGCTTTAATAGATAGTAAACACTCACATGACAGACTTTAGTAGATAGTAACCACTCACATGACAGGCTTTAGTAGATAGTAACCACTCACATGACAGACTTAAATAGATAGTAAACACTCACATGACAGACTTTAGTAGATAGTAAACACTCACATGACAGGCTTTAGCAGATAGTAAACATTCACATGACAGACTTTAGTAAATAGTAAACACTCACATGACAAGCTTTAGTAGATAGTAAACACTCACATGACAGACTTTAGTAGATAGTAACCACTCACATGACAGGCTTTAGTACATAGTAAACACTCACATGACAGGCTTTAGTACATAGTAAACACTCACATGACAGGCTTTAGTACATAGTAAACACTCACATGGCATACTTTAGAAGATAGTAACCACTCACATGACAGCCTTTAGTAGATAGTAAACACTCACATGGCAGACTTTAGTAGATAGTAAACACTCACATGACAGGCTTTAGTAGATAGTAAACACTCACATGACAGGCTTTAGTAGATAGTAAACACTCACATGACAAGCTTTAGTAGATAGTAACCACTCACATGACATGCTTTAATAGATAGTAAACACTCACGTGACAGACTTTAGTAGATAGTAAACACTCACATGACAGACTTTAATAGATAGTAAACACTCACATGACAGACTTTAGTAGATAGTAAACACTCACATGACAGACTTTAGTAGATAGTAACCACTCACATGACAGGCTTTAGTAAATAGTAACCACTCACATGACAGACTTTAATAGATAGTAAACACTCACATGACAGACTTTAGTAGATAGTAAACACTCACATGACAGACTTTAGTAGATAGTAAACACTCACATGACGTGTGCAAATGTCATGGAATTTATCCATGTTTTTAAAATGTTTATACTCGTTCGTCATTCACTTTGTAAGAGTTGTCCTAGAGATACTTCTATTACACATTCAGTCTCCATTAAGACAAAGGTATGGAACTAAGATACGAGACCTTTCCTGTAAGACTTCACGAAAGGTGAAGACAACAAACAGTGATTAATCTCATCTTTTGCAATAGAGTTTTCTTAAATAGTGATTTGGGAAAGTCAAGATACTTTTCGACATCATACTTATAAGTACTGATGCTTAAGAAATTTTGATTTTGGAGCCAAATTCATCAATCCATTTTAAAAGACACTGCTAATACAATTAGATACAAACTCGAAATGTCATTACCACTTACTGAGACACTGTTATAATCTCTATACAAATTTGAGAACTTCTCGTCCTACTAGCTCAGGATTTAAGATTTGAGATTCTATGGATTTTTTTTAGTACAGGGACAACATTGTCTTTGTCAACAACTTTCAGTCAGAAAAACACAGAAATTCTCGTTAGCCACCTTGCTTATTAAAAACAGGTATTGCATGCTGTATTCAGCTTGTTTGTTGCGAGTCCTATTCACAAACTAAACAGTGTCCTTAAAAAAGAAAACATCGTTACCCATTAAAGTTGATGACCTTTTTTTATTTATGTAAAAGTCGATGACCTTAACCACTGAACCACGCAGTAGACCTTACATTACTATTAACATACAGGTGAAGTTGAAAATAATATGAGTGAAATTGTTTCGATTTTTTGAAATTTACAAAAAATGCCCCTGTAAAACAAAATTTCAAAGATAAGGTTTTCAGTGGAAAACTTGAAGATCATGTTCTTACTAAGTTTATTTTGTTTCACGGAGGCAGTTTTTCTTAAATTCGGGAATACCCCTTCATTTTAACGCTAAACATCATCAATCGCTTATTGCTTGATTTAAACTCGAATTATTTTGACTAATGTTTGTCAATACACGTCTTTAAAACTTATTTTCAAAAATATTTGAATCAAGACATCAATTCCGATTGGTTTTATCATATATTTGAATAACTTAATTTTATCGATCGTTCATCCAAAATTAAAATGAGACGTGCAACACCTTCTTTCGCACTTCAAATCACCGTTTACCCAGAGACAGGAAGATGGTATAGTATTCCCCAGAATGAAAAGCTATGTACATTTTGTAATAAAGGAGAAACAGGAGATGATTTCCATTTTATTTTACAGTGTCCAACTTTTTCAGAATTAAGGAAAATCACATAGACAAATTCGTTTATGAAAAACAAAATATTCTGAAGTTTTCTAATCTATTGTCAACTCGAGATATCAAGCTATTAAGAAATTTCTGTGTTTTTGTTTGTCATATTTTTGAGATGGTCTGTTGTTCTTCGTAATTGGTCTTCTGCTACCTCTTAAACGTATTACTATTATGTTTATTTATACATATAGTGTATATTATGTTCCCCTCTGGTATCTAAGAAAGTTACATTGTTCGACGGATGAACCCCTGACGATTTTTCTTGCATGTATTATATTTCTTGTACCTCATGAACCGTTTAACATGGTTTGAGCAAATGTAGTAAATTGACTTGAATTTTTATATAAACAAGTACCTGCTTCATTTAATTACTTAAGACTATGTGTTATGTATTGGTGTAGAAGTAGGAAATTATCGTATTACTCTTTAATCAATTTTTAATATGTAGAAAGAATAACAAGATTTTATTTTCATCCAAGAGTGACACAGTACTTTCTTTTACCAGAATAAAGTTTAAAAAATGCGAAACTTTTAAATCCGGAAACTGATTAACACTTTCTTGAAATGGAGTTTGGTAGGAATAGAGTAGAATATTCGACAAATGCTGTATGAATTAAAATGAACTATTGGATGAGGAACAAAACGTTTAAATGAATCGCAGTTAGGTGCATTGCATTTGTGTTGTCTGGTAGGTATTCCCTGTAGAACAGCCACACCCGCCGTAAGCCCTATATTTTGATTGAGGTAACGAAAAAATCCGTACTCAAAGTTAGTATATATAGAACAACTCAACAATTGGTATGAATCACGTCAGAGAGAATTCGAGCTGATGACAGGTAATTTGTAACTTAGTTCATTATAACGATTTGATGTGGATAGATATGTGTTTGAATGCAAGGTTTCAATATTTCCAAATTCAATACAAATTTATATTGTACTGTAAAGATTTCCATTGCATGGTAAAAGCTGAGTGTTTTATGGCAACATCATATGTTTCTAATTGAGAGATGATTGGTGAATGTTTGTTGGTGCGTTTGTTGTTTACGTCCCATTGAAAACACGGACATTTAAACCTTTCACACGAAACAGGTGGAGGAAACGAATAATAATCATTCCTATAATTCAATTCAAAAGAGTACAACATTGAGAGCAGGACAAACACTAAACCCTGGACTCACCGGTGGTGGGATTAGGTGCCTAGGAGGAGTCAGTATCCCTAATGACCGGTCATACCCGCCGTAAGCTCTACATCTTGATCAGTATCAATGGTGTCAATTGTAGCACACTTTCGTACGATACTTATGTTGTATATTCTGTAGTATCTAATGATGGGTCACTTCAAATGAGAGGTAAGTTCAACCAGAAATCTCATCTAAGCACTTTTCCAAATCCAATTCCTTGTTTGTGAAGGTAAATGAATACTGGGAGAACGTTCGGAAACATTTTGTTGTTCAGAAAGCCTATGATACTGCCTTAGTAATGTGATCTTTATAATGTGCATAATAATGCGTTCTACTTTTGATTTGGTGATGCTGTTGAATGGTTTATTTGTGATAGCAAATGCCCAGACAGAGATTCCTGGAGTCTGCTCAACGTATGTAAACATTTTATTGTATAATACTCCCTTTATGATGTTTTATATATTTTAACATTCTGTTTTGGATTTTTCCATTCATTGCTTCATGAAAACTTTCCTCCGAACAGAAATGGTAAACCTCTACAATGTTGTCGTAATTACAAAAGACGTGGTGATTCATGTGAAGGTAATTATCAAAATATTTGATATATTACTGAACTCGTTTTATTATCGTAATAGATGTATTATATAAGTAATGTCTTCTAACAGAATGTTGGCCAGGCACGTTTGGCATAGCTTGTAAGGAGAACTGTCCTGACGGGTTCTATGGACGTTTGTGTGCAGAAGTCTGTGATTGTCCTTCGTGTGACAAGGTCTCTGGGTGTAATTTTTCAACTCAGACTGGTAAGAAAAATATTTGTGTGCAATTTTAAGTCTTATTTCTCTGAAATCGCAAACTTTCTAGTCTCTCATTGATAATTTCATATTCCTAACCAATAGCTCTTACAAATCCACTTTTATCTTAAACCACGAAATTGTTTGTTTGGTGCTGATTTATTTCATTTTGATACATCCAGGATCTCCCTTTGTTGATAGTGTGATATGGTTTATATTCAACGAGTTGTGCGTTTTCTATCGCTGAGCCTTGATGAGGGGATAGAAAACACAACGAGTTGGATATAGATCATATTAGACCACAAACCATGGAAGATAATTTTTATCACATGTTAACTCTCCTTCCCCGAATATTCATTTACGTTGCTGTTTTGTCGGGAGTTTTGTTTCAAGATATTTTGTAAACAAACTACGTAAAATTGACGTTTGTTTGTGACGTGACAAACGGCGTAGGAAAACATAGTGTAATTATTACAAATTATGTAATAGGTGATATCCACTGGATAAAGGAGTAAACACGTGATAAAATTTCATGTTGAATCCATCTATTGAAAGATTAAAAATGAGCGTATGGAACTTATTTCTTCTCCCATCCTTTTATATTGACTGCAGAAAAGAAAAATCTAAACATTAATGTTATAGTAGAATGTCATATACATGTGAAGTGATATGGGGGGGATGCAAAGATAACAAACAGTGATCAATCCTATAGGGAATACGATGTTGAAATTTGGGGAAACGCGAACACTAAATCACCAGAGATGGGATAATGTACCTAGGAAGAGTAAGCATCCCCTGACGATTGGTCACACCCACCATAAGCCCTCTCCATCTTTAACCAGAATTAAATTTGGTCACATAAACACCATAAATTAAATATGTAATAGTATCAGTTACATGGCCTTCCCATTAGCTCTGGCTAGTGCGTTGACCCTTTAGCTCGATCTTGTGCCATAGGTCCAGGGCTTGATTCCCAGCAGCGGCATATACCAGTCTCTGTTACATATAGAGTTACCGATGTAAGATAATTTTCATCAGAAACTCATTTATCTCTTATTATTATATTCCCAGGTAAGGATATCAATTTTATTTCAGACAATTCCAATAATGAGAGCGTTATCATTGGTTCATCATTGGCAGGAAGTCTTACTTTCATAATAGTTATCGTCATCTACTGCAAAAAGAGGTAAAATGGGAAAATTTCAATTGGCATTGGATGAGAGCTTGGGAAGTCTTCAGAATCATTTGATGATTTGATAATTTTATGGTTTCTATAAAAGAAATTTATCCCGTGTTTGTGGAAATATAAATGTTTCTAGAATTTTTGAATACATAATATGGCGATTCAAATGCCATGTGAAATGGTTTGTATCGTTTTGGTTCTATATCTACGAAGCTCAGTAGATAAGTATCGGGGTACTGGCATGCAGATCCCGAGTTCAAATTCATCCCAGTAGATAAGTATCGGGGTACTGGTACGCAGATCCCGAGTTCACATCCGCCAAACCGCCGCGGTGACCGAGAGGTTAGAGCGTTCGTCCCGCATGCGGAAGGCCGGGATTCGAATACCGGCCGCGACATACCTAAGTCGTTAAAATAGGTAGTGACAGTTCCATCGTAAAACGCTCGGCATAAGGTGTGAATGTCACGGGTCCTCGGAGATGACCTTAAAAACGGATGTACCGTGTCACAGTAGGTGTGGCACGCTAAAGAACCCTAACTGCTCAATGGCTATAAGCGTCAGGAATAGGCCTAAATTTAAAGCCCTTCTCCGGTCTTGGTGACGTCTCCATATGAGTGAAAAATTCTCGAGCGAAACGTTAAGCAAGATACAATCAATCAATCAATCAATTAATCAAATCCACCAGCGTCTTTGTTTTTGTTAAAATAAATTTTTGAAACTCGTGGCTTTTTTCTCCAAATTGCTTTTTTTTTTTTTTTTACCCTTTTGATATATGTACTTATTGCCTATCATCAAATTTTTCAAGACTACGGCATTTGTTGCTGATTTGATAAACGTTTTCAGAGTGTAATGAGGCAACTTGATGTTTCTTCTACCGTTCCAATTGTCGGTTTATTTCCAATGATTTTAGTAAGAATATACCTTTCTTGTATTACAGCAGAAACAGAACCTTAATGACTCCAGATTCATTGATTCAAAAAGGTGATTCTAACACATATTTCGTATCAAAGATGTTTAAAGTAAATGAATATAATTGAAGAGGTTTAAATTTTTCTAGAAATTTGCTAAACTATACACACAGGCGGATTACAAGTCAGTAAGATACCATTGAATAAATTTCCTCAACTCAGTCCATCTTCCAGTAACGCAGCTGATAATGGTGATCCAGAGTCAACATTTCACGGCGGGAAGTTTGAACCGTTAGAACCTCAAATGTGTTGTCAGCAAAATGATTTTACTGATAATTCGATAAATTCAAAAGAGACTAATCATGTTAAGCTGTCGTCTTCAGACAG
This sequence comes from Ostrea edulis, assembly GCF_947568905.1. Lineage (NCBI taxonomy): Eukaryota > Metazoa > Mollusca > Bivalvia > Ostreida > Ostreidae > Ostrea > Ostrea edulis. The sequence goes on along the minus strand of NC_079172.1, from coordinate 65,750,504 downwards.
TGTGTACAGTCATATGAAGATGGATGTCGATCATTATCACAAATTAGATATGTCATTCGACAATAGTCAGGAAACTGATGAAGACCTCTACTCTCCACACAGTTCAAACAGTTGTTGCAATAATACAGACTCGGGGTGTTCATCGAAAAACAACGAGAATGGATCTTTATCATCCGTAAAGCAGTGCAGCGAAACTCTAAACAAAAATTCACAAACAGCAGATATATTTGAAACCCATGACATCCGAGAAACAGGAAATTTTAAAACTGGTATGACGAATAAAAATGGAATTTCATCAGTAAAGATGAAGATAGAAGCAATGCACTTAGAAGAATTGTCAAGAAAACTGCGTAACTTTAAACAGTACCCTGAAGATATCGAATTCAATGATTTGGTGTAGTTTCAAGTTGCATTCATTTACAAAAAAACTCATACAAACAGAAAAATACTAAAAAAAAAAAAAACCCAGATGAACCTTATCCGGACAAATACTGAGATGTTGATGAACATCATACAGAAAATACTGAGATATCGAGATATTGACGAACATTTTACAAAAAAATACTGAGATACCGTCTTTTTTCCTTCCACGGAGATTGCAGACATCAAAAAATTAAGATATTGAAAGATTCCAATTTAGAATTTTGAATTAGCAATGACAAAATTTCACATTTTAAAATGGTTTGATTTATATTGGATCATTGCATAAACGCTGTTTTCGTATGTATGCAGTTAAGGACACCTGACGGACTGGATTTATGGGTTATGCGTTCGTGAATATACTACATAGTTTTACATTTCTCTGTATATTTCCTATTTATCTACATCGCAAACATATTGTTTTTCTTTTATTTCACAATAACACTAATAATATTATATTCCACGACATGTCACTGCGAATCAAAGATGAAGCAAAGCACAAACTTGCAAAGCAAAATTCCTATTTAACTGCCAGTCCTAAGGTGCCGGGGTGCAATGATGATGTCAAGATAGCGGCTTCCACAGTTCAAAAGGACGGTGTTGTATCAGTTCAGAGTTTTACTTTTATCGATCGTTTTGGATCAGTGGTCAAATCGTTCGCATCGTGAAGAAAGTCAGTTATTAATCGCTTGTATTCACCAAAGTTGACTTTAGAAGTGAGAGTCATGGGTCTTTTAAATGAGACTTTGCAAACCGAGGTACCATGTTTCGCTTGGCGTTGACAAAATAAAATCAACCAATGCTAACGTACGGAGCACCATGCGTAGGTCTAAATTTGTGACACTTCATTTGCAGCTGGTGGCATCCCAATTCTAGGGGGAAAAATACAAAGAAACAAACATTTAAAAAGCATATTTCTTTCATTTGTAAAATAACAGGAAACAGATGTGTAGATATATTTTCACAACACGCTTGTGCTATTAGTATATATTTTTAAATTGCATTGCTTGACATTCTTACGTTTCCTGAAAATTGTTTATCCTTTCCAGTTTTATATTCATAGCACGACAATACAAAACGTAGTCTGGAAATAAAGTTCACAGTTACAGAAATGATGAACTTTGTCATATTATGCTTGTAGGTTAAGGTACATAAATTACATAAAGCAGATGATATGATTCTTCAAATCATTCAAACACTCGACATGACACCATGATTTCTGATAAACACTTCAAATATCCACTCCACTAATTAATTGGAATTTTATAACTTGTGGTTGAATCTCCACCTGTCACGATCTAACTCATGGTAACTATATACTCTCATAGTATCCAATGAATAACCATCTAACATATTTGGGATGACAAAGAACCGTTGCGTTGGATTACCGAGGTTGCAAGTGAACAGTTATCATTTAAACTGCTTCCCCCACTAGTAAACGGCTGTAGATTAACGTTATTCTAGATGACATTGGTTGTGTAGTAAATAGGGCTATACGGACCGTGGATTTCGGACTGGGTAGCTCTGTGGTTAGAGCACCTAACTAGTAATGCAGGGGTCCCGGGTTGGATTCCCGATCAAGCCACAAATTTTCTACTCTTTCCTTTATATACTACAGTTGTCTCGTGACTGGTTTTATGAAATGCGAAGATAGCGAACAGTGATCAATCTCACGACTCCTATAAGCAATTTAAAATAGAGAGTTAGGCTAACACGGACCCCTGGATATATCTAAAGTTCTCGTTTCATTTATGAGTGAAACTCTCTATCTTAAAGTTATTGTCATGCTTGCCTGTCGATAGTTCTAGACTAAACTTTTCCCCCTTGCTAATGAACAGCTCAGATTAAACTTCTTATCCTGATTACTAGTGAACAGGTCAAGATTAACGTGTAATATCGCTTCCTTGTGAACAACTCTAGATACATGTATATGTAATATGTGTTAGATGCTTTTAAATGAATACTGAATTTTAAATGATAACTTATCTTTATTTGTAATTATGGCCCAGATGTTTCTGCAAAAAATCAACAAGCAATTGTCACCAGACCCGTGCCATACATTTGTCACTTTTAACGCATAGTTATCATATATTGTTATAGATTTTGATTACAATCGTATAATGGTTGAAACACATGTACTGCAGGTACGGCGTCCAGCCAAAATAACTCAAGGAATCGAACAGTTTTAAATAATTTAGTCATAAATTCATAATGGTGTACTCTTCCGTCCCTTTTTCTTGGAGTAAATGTGAGCTTGTATTGCTAGTAAAGAATACCTAACCCAGTAGTGAATAGTGATTATGTACAATATATCTACAATATATAAAGTGAAAGTGAAAACGGTTAAGATCTTGTTTTAATTCTTAATTCTGGAAGCCATCCCGGTCAACCTGTAACACACTGAACGAACAGAAATAGTCATTATTTTTAAGAGTGCACCAAAAATGACATGCGTTAAAGACTTGTCTTGTCTAAAATTTCAGCCCTACCACAACATTCCTGTACTTTTAGCAGTGGCGTAGCCTGAGTTAATTAATGGGTACGCCTATTGTAAGGTGAAGTGTCTAATAGAGAAAACATGCCGTAACGACAACGGCTTAGACCCGGAAAGATGTAACACTAACAAGATATCCAATATATCAGTACCAATAGGGAGACTAATGTACCGCAGATACTGCAGACACTTATTTTTCACCTCTGTTTGTAGCATTTAATAGGGTTTTTTATGTGTACGCCCGGGCGTTTTGACGTAATCGTAGCTACGCGCCTGCTTTTAGTGACGGTAACGAACATTGATCAATCTTATCAATCCCATTAAGAATACGACATTACAATAAAGGCAAACAGGGGAATCAGACAAGGCTGTCCGATTTCAGCTATTCTATACCTCATTCTTGTCGAAATTCTGTCAAATAAAATTAAAACGAACAACTCAATCCGCGGCTTTACATCTAAAAACCTAGAGAATGAAATTTAAAAAATCCAACATGCGGACGACATGACAATAGCATTAAGTGATACCGAGTCCCTGAAACAAGCGATTAAAACTCTTAACAGTTTCTGTGAATAAGCAGGTTTAAAAATAAACTTCACCAAATCAGAATACATTTTACTTGGAAACCTTAAAAACCAGTTTGAAACAGTAGAAGGAATTAAAGTAACTTAGAAAGCCGTAAAGTCTTTAGGCATTTATATAGGACAAGACGAAATGAAGGTTACAGTAAAAACTGGATGAAAATATATCGCGAAATTGAAATGTTATTTGAATCATGGAAAAGAAGAGCTTTATCTTTATTATAAAACTTATTTATGTTGCAAGCATCTTAGAATTACCAAATACTAAGTTTATAAAAGACATGAATACCTGTCATTTAACTTTTTTGGAATAAAACATAGAATTAAAAGGAACACATTGAAAGGAGATATAAAGATGGTGTTATAGGTAAGTTGATCTAGAGTCTAAACTGAAAGCATTTTAAAAAAGCAATGTGGATTCCACGCCTTCTTACAAGTAAACATATCATTAAAAATATATAGAGAGTTTCTGCAAAGTATTGACATTATTTAGTTAGTTAACACTTCTGTGTGAGTATAGGCCAATCCGAAAACATGAGTTATCTTTCCTTGATCCGGGACGTAGTGCGCTTGCGTAACAGTAGTTTAAGACTTTCGGGTAGTATATTCGAGAAGAGTCATTATCAACAGTGCAGAAGGCCGCAAAGATATTGCTGTATAATTTTACAGTAATCACGCCAACAAATATTTTAACATTGATAAAAAAAAATCCCAATGCATAGGTTTACTTCATGCACGTGAAAATAACCAACTTTGCATGTAAAGATAATAGAAAATCAATGTTGTAAGTAGATGAGGACCCTCCCCCCCCCCCCCCCCCCCCGATAGAATGTTCTATCGTTAAAGTGAAGGGCCTGTCCCGAGACGCTGTTAGATTATTCTAACTAACCCCCCCCTCCTATTTTCCAAGATTGTACGTGTTTTATGACTAAAATTATAATACATGTATATAATATATTGCATACATTTCCTCAAAATCTTTAGCCTGTGATAAATACAGTCAGATTTATAATAGAATATCAGAAGTTACTTGTTCAATATCAATGTAGTACATTCATCAATAAATATGTCGGACTGACACCTCTGGATTTTGAAAATGTCCATCTCTTCGATTGGCGAGTAAAATTTATCCCAACCTGTACTTGTAAGTGAGAGGCCACTGACAGATTTCTAGCTGTCTGTCCACAAACTTTATACAGTTTCAAATACAAGTATAACCATAAAGAAATTCGTCGTCACAAACCATCTTTAAAATGACTTTTTCACATGCAATGTTTTGAAAATAAAATAACTTATAATTGAAAGCCCTGAATTTATAGTCGGCTAGAGTGTGTACCTGTAAATACAGCCATTTTGGGTAAATTATTTGGAGTTTTACTCAAATTATTATGTAAATTTGTGGCGAAAAGGGGGATCTAAATCTGTCATTGCAATTTCTGTTATGACACGATACGTGCCTATACATAATCAAGTACATTTCAAGGGGGCTAAAACGAGTAAAAGAGGGAAGATACAGAGACGTCAAAAGCATTCTATTCGGGGTTAAACTTACCTTTCCCCAGAGAGTACATCTCAGAATGTGCCAGCCCCCCCCCCCCACCCCCCTCCGGATCACACAGATCTATGAAAAATAATCTATATCAATCGAGCAATATTGATCAAAATTAATTTTAAAAAAATAATTTAATTAACTATTTTTCTGCATTTACAACATATCATTTCATATTAACAATTCCAGGTTATGCAGCAGTGTACAAATGATTTGCACACAGAATGAACACGTCCAGGTACTTTGGAGAAAATTACCCAAACATTGTAGTCTGGTTTATTTTTGGAAGAGTCGATTGGTAGTTGTGGAATAATTTTAGCCCTGATTAAACAATGAGAGCGTTGATTTCCTAATTTAATATATTTTTTACTATTTTAAAAGTGGGGGGGGGGTGTTATGCAAGATCTTTGCACGTGTCGATCCTTGTGAGATACCATCATCTCTTGAGTATCAGAAGTTCTGTTCTGATTTCATACAAAATAATTATGCCAGTCGTAAGTAAGCAAATGAATGTCTGCGTGATTTCCAATTTAATTTTTAACCCCCCCCCCCCCAATCACACCCGATTCGATCAAGAAATTCGTTTTTGTTTCCATTAACATTTTCTTACTATCTCGTACAAATGATTTCAACTGTTTTCGATTTTGAACAGCACCCATACTAATATAACTCTTATAATGTATGCGAAGTATGAGTGTGTTACTACCCAGAAGTTGTCATATTCACACTAAATGTAAGAATATAAAGAGAGATAACTCACGTTTTCGGAAAGGCCTATAAGATGATACAACATATCTTTAAAAAGTTTGAATTCATGTATGAATTTTCTAATATTCCCTATATCAAAGCACAAAATAAAACCAAAACTTTGTTTTTAAAGCAAAAAGCGAAAACGTTTTACTCAACTTTGATAAAGCATAAATTTCAAAAGCCCACATTTTTGGATAGACATGGTCCAGTAGTATATAAGAGCCTGCAGTAGGGAAATCAATCAGTGTGATGGGAACAGCTCCAGAAGGGAAATCAATCAGTCTGATGGGAACAGCTCCAGAAGGGAAATCAATCAATCTGATGGGAACAGCTCCAGAAGGTAAATCAATTAGTCTGATGGGAACAGCTCCAGAAGGGAACTCAATCAGTCTGATGGGAACAGCTCCAGAAGCGCGTAGAGGAGAGAGTAGGTAGGCAAAAAATAAAAATAAGTAATAGGCTAGGGTAAAAAAAAAGAGCATTAGTGGAAATAGCTTAAGGAATTGCAGTGGGGTACTGGGTGCAATTATCCTGAATAAGGGTTAGGCACCCTGTACTATCACTAAGAAATAGGAATTTAGCTCAGAAACGCGGTGCAAGTAGCCCAGCCAGCGAACTGCCCTCTGTATATGATTAGAAACCCGAGATAAGTAACTCGGTACCAATCAACGCTCGGAGAGAGAAATAGAAACATTTATGTTAATGATCAATCAATCGCTCAAGTAGAGTAAAAGGAAAATTATAAATATATGACCCCATCTCTTGTCAAGAACCCGGTAACGCGTTACACTATTTATATAAAGAATTGTTACTCGCCATACCATCACAATATTCTTCCGGTTGACTGCACATGTATGTACGACTGCCTTATTTTCCTTAATAATTCATGCAGCATTACATAAACTATTAGGTCCTCCGTGGCCGAGTGGTTAGAGCATTGTGCTCAAAATCACACAACCTCTCACCTCTGTCGGCGCGGTTTCGAATGAGAAAGTGAGAAAGTTTCCCAGGTTACTTTTGGAAGGTCGTTGGTCTCTTCCCAGGTAAATTGTAACTGGGTTCTCTCTTCCATCAATAAAAACAGGGCGCCACCATATAACTGAAAAATTATTGAGTGTGGCAGAAAACATAAAAAACAAACAAACACAAACATAAACTATAAAATATTTTATATAGTTTTGGATAATACATGTGCCTAATCCAGGAGGACCCTATCACCCCTGGTGAGAACTATAAAACGATGGGTTCTGAGGAGACCCTGATTGTAGCATGATAAATGTAATTTGAAAAAAATATTTTTACTTTCAAAAAATAGAAAAAAAGGCAAACATGGAATCCTGGACATACCAGAGGTGGGATCTGGTGTCTGGGAGGAGTGATCATCCCCTGTTCACTGGTCATACCCACCGTGGAAGTCTATGTGATGAAAAGGTATAAAGGTTATGGATTATACCACACTTTTGTGTGATAATTCCTAGCTATATATCGAGGTATTTGATGAGGAAATTTATACAAAATGAATATTCATCAAACATTGTACATGTCACTTCAAATGATACACAATAAATATTAATCAACATTTTACGTGTCACTTTAAATTAAAAAAAGAGGCTGAACCAGTCTGAATCACATTTCCTGTTTGTGAAAGTAAATAAATAATAAATCAACATTCGGAAATATTTCATTTTTCAGGAGAGCTTATGATACTTGCCTTGGTAATGTAATTTTTATATTGTGTATAATAATGCGTTGTACGTACAATTTGGTGTGGCTGTTGAATGGTTTACTTGTGATATCAGATGCTCAGACACAGATTCCTGGAGACTGCTCAAAGTATGTTAACATTCTATTATATGTTACTACCTTTATGGTTGTATACATTCTGTTTTTGAAGATATTCATTGCTTTATAAAAATTTTCCTCCAAACAGTAAAGGCGACCCTCTACAATGTTGTCGAAATTACAAAAGACGTGTTGACGCATGTGAAGGTAATTATCAAAATATTATCTGAGAATTCTGAACTGTTTGGACTGTTTCCAATCATGGTAGTATATACATAATGTAAGTAATATCTTCTGACAGAATGTTGGCCAGGCACCTTTGGCATAGATTGTAAGGAGGAATGTCCTGATGGGTTCTATGGACGTTTATGTGCAGAAGTCTGTGATTGTTCTTCGTGTGACAAGGTCTCTGGGTGTCAGCCGAATTCAACTCAGATTGGTAAGAAAAACATTTCTGAGTATTTTTCAGTACCATTACTCTCGATTCGCACACGTTTGAAATTCACATTGAGAATTTCATAATTCTAACCAATAAGCTTTACAAATCCACTTTTATCTTAAACCAAGGTTAGATAATGCCCCTAGAAAGAATCTTCATCCCATGTTGATTGGGCAAACCCGCTTTGAGCCCTCTATATCTTTGACAGATTTTAATTGATCACATAAAACTACCAAGATTTAATATAGATACGTGTACCTATGTCAATCAGATTTAAAACTCATGGATTTCAGATGCTAAGGATATCAATCGGATTACAGAAACAACAAAACAAGAAAATTCCTATAATAGGGCTGTGATTATTGCTTCATCACTGACAGGAAGTCTGACTTTCATAATAATAGTTATCGTCATCTACCGCAAACAGAGGTAAAATATAAATACTTCATGAGGCATTGGATGAGAATTTCTGAATCATTTGATAAAATACGTTAATTTTGTGGTTTCTGAAAAGAAGTTTATTTTTTGTTTGCGGAAATATCAATGATTTCTATACTTTTTGATAGCATATAAAATATCATGAAGACTATCTTGTGATGCTAATCATGTTTTCCGAAGAATTCACAAGTATTTCTATGTTGTTTAAAACGCCATTCATTAAATTATTTCAAGATGCTTCCTTTTTCTTTTGAATTGTCGGTTTTTCCTATCATTAAGATTAACAATAGTCTTTTCTTATATTACAGCAGAAACAGAATCTTAATAAGTCCAGACTCATCAATTAATAAAGGTGATACTAACTTATATTCCGTATCAAAGATTTTTAAAGAAGATATATACGATAGAATGAAGTAAATGTTTTTCTAGAAAATTCATTAAACTATACATTCAGGCGGTGTACCAGCCAGAACGACACCATTTGATGAATTTCCTCAACTCAGTCCATCCTCCAGTAATGCAACTGACGGTGGTGGTCCAGCATCAACATTTCACGGCGGGAATTTTGAACTGTCAGACCCTCAGATGTGTTGGCAGCAAAACGATTTTGCTGATAATTTAATGAATTCAAAAGATAATAGCCATGCTAAACTGTCGACTCTAGACAGTGACTACAGTCATCTCAACATGGATATGGGCGATTACAACAGATTAAGTCTGACAATCAAAAACAGTCAGGAAAGTGATGAGGACTATTACTCTGCACAGACTTCTAACAGTTGTTGGAAGAATACAGAATGGGGGTTTTCATCGAGAAACAATGAGAATGGATGTTTATTAACAGAAAAGGAGTGCAGCAGCGCTCTAAACAAATATTCCAAAAGAGAAGATATGTTCGAAACCCCAAGTATTCCAGAACAGGGAAATTCTAAAATCAGTATGACGAAGAAAGATGGAATTTCATCAGTAAAGGGGAAGATAAATGCAATGTACTTGGAAGAATTGTCAAGAAAACTAAATGGCTTTAAACCGAAAGCTCAAGATATTGAATTCAATTATTCAGTTTAGTGTAAAGTTGCATTCACGCGTGAAGAACCTTATACAAAAAGAAAAATACTGAGATTCAAATTAGATGGTCGTTATAACGATATAATTGATCAATACAACCTATCGTTGAGTGAAGTGCTGACTGACATGCTTCATACCGATTGTAAGGCCGTTCTTGGCACACTGATTTTGACTACGGATAAATCCGTTTACGGGTTCAGGATATGGGATGTGACCGATCGAAAGGGGATGCTTACTAATCCTAGGCAACTGATCCCACCTATGGTGTGTCCAGGAGTCCGTGTTTGCCCAATCTCTATTTTGTATTGCTTATATGACTTATGATATTAATCACTGTCCGTTATCTTCACATTTCATTCAGGAGAACCTCAAACATAGAAATACCGGATTACAGAAAAACCTCATACAGAGAAACACTGACATAAGTCTTGTTTCCTTTCGAAGAGGTTGATGGCATCAATAGATAAATATTAAAGATTCACTTTGTTTTACAAACTTTATAACATAGAATTTTGAATTAGCACTCACAGGATTGTGCTTTTTAAAATCATATAATCTATATAGAGTTTTCCCATAAAACATTGTTTTAGTATGTATACAGCATACCACACCTAAATCAGTGGATTTCTGGGTTATGACTTCGAGGATATATTAAATATTTAGATATTCCTCTGTATATTTCCCAATAATCTACACCACGAACCTTTTATTCCACAACAAAACCAAGTGTCTTTAGAAGTGGGAGTCGTGGTTCTTTCTGGTGAGACCTTGCAAACTGAGGTCCCGTGTTCTGGTAGGCGTTGACACAATGAAACCACCTAATCGTAGCGCCCCGAGCACCACGCATAGGTCTCAAATTAAAGCACTTCATTTGCAGCTGGTGCCACATCCATACGAGTGGAAAACTTCAAAGGGAGGTAAGAACCAATTCAAAACATGCGGGCTTTTTTAATAATCGTACAAATAACATGAAACAAGATTGCAGATATATTTTCACAACACGTTTGTCTTAATCAATATATGTTTTTAATTTTCATACTTCATATTCTGACGTTCCATTAATAAAATAGTTTATCATTTACATTGCTTATCTAGAGCATAACAGGAAACAAATTTGTTCGTTAAGAATTTGTACAGTCACGAAAATTGGACTTTGTGATATTACACATTTTAGATCAAATTACATAAAATACATATGATAAATGACACTCATTATGACATCTCATAAACACTACAAATATCTACTCAGTCATTGACATCTCCGAAAGTGTATTTGAACCGCCATCTGTTGTACGTTTTAGCTGGTAGTAACTAGAGATTCACATTGTACCCAATGATGATCCCCTGGGAATGCCGGTTAGAATAGGTCCTCGATACCTCTTGCGTGTCGTAAGAGGCGACACAATGGGACGGTCCTTCGGATGAGACGGCAGTAACCGAAACGCCATGTCACAGGAGGTACGGCTCGATACCGATCCCTTCCTGCTCAAAGTCTTTAATCGCCGAGCATAGGGCTAAATTTTGCAGTCCTTCACCCGCAATGGTCTGTATATTAATAAAACAATCTCGAGTGGGACATTAAACAATATACAACCAACCAATCAATGAATATCCATCCAACATATTTAGGATGACAAAGAATCGTTCCGTTAGAATACCGAGCTTGCAAGTAAACAGTTATCATTCAAATTTGTTTCCATTATTAGTAAACAGCTCTAGATTAAACTTGTTGTCTCGCTCACTAGTGAATGATTCTACTGTTTAAAGTAGTCGTCTCATTTACCACTGGAAACTTCAGTATTAAAGTTGTTGTTTCGCTTGCTCTAGATTAAACTTGTGGTTTTGCTTGCTAGTGAACAGTTTTATAGTTAACTTTAGATTGTTTTACTACGGATTACTCCGTTCACTTGATCAAGATATGAAAGGTAAATATGATCAAACACAGACGACTGGATATACCAGATGTATACTACTCATGGTGAGTGTCACCAGTTGACCGGGAATCTGTACTCCTCCTACGCACCTTTGGTGTGTTCAGGTGGCCATATTTCCTCTTAATTATTGCATTCCTTCTAGGAGTTATGAGATTGATTACTGTTCGCTCTCTCCGCCTTTTCATCAAACTTTCATTATGGTATATTTTCCTACGTTTTGGAACATCGTTAATAATGATCAAAGATTCTCTCTCTCTCTCCTTTCTCTCTCTCTCTCTCTCTCTCTCTCTCTCTCTCTCTCTCTCTCTCTCTCTCTCTCTCTCTCTCTCTCTCTCCGTTCGTGTGTGTTGTAAACATTTGAAGATTTGCAATTTCGAAATTTTGTCTTTTATACATGTAACACTTGTTGCGTATTGGGGCACTTTCGAATTTTTCCACACATTTGAGATTCTGCTCCAAACGTTTGGTGGAGGAGCAATCACTATCTATGTTTTTGTCTCATGTTTGATGCGGTCATAACATGAGCGGGGACCAAATTCATGACCCCCACGTTAAGAAGCGAGTGTCCTAACACTGAGTGACATCCACCGCTAAGGATGGAATTTAACTCATTTCAATATCGACATGTTATAATATACTTGAATTTTTATTACATGGATATTTATCGTGTTTTTTACACTTGCACGTCAACTCAGAAAAAAATCAAGGACCTGCATTCATACCTTTGTCATTCATGTGCGTGTGTACGTCTGATTTCTTGTGAACATTACGAGAAGTTAGTAATTATTACCAAAATCAAACAGATTCCTTACAACATCACATCCATATATATTTTCAAAAATATTAACCCAGGCCTGTCCATCATTGAGAAGTATCTTAGTCCTAGATGTAAGGAGAAGATAACGAACAATGATCACTCTCGTAATTCCTATAAGCAAATAAGCATCCCCTTTCGACCGATCGCTATATCTTGATCAGGTAAACGGAATTATCCGTTGTCAAAATCAGTGTGCCAAGAATGCCCTAACAATCGGTAGGAAACACATCAGACAGCATTGACTCAATGGTAGATTGTTTTGACGAACTAGATCGTTATTACGACCATAGAATTTGCGAAATACTGACTTTAAACAAGGTTGTGAAACTCCAGCACCATCAACTTGTTTGTCAGTAGCGTGCCTCAATTTAAAAACTGATCATACTCAGAACAAGCCATTGCGTTTGGAATCATTTGAGAGATATAAACACCATTAGCAGCTAATAATGGAATATTGCTACATAAATATGGGAAGTTGACGATGGAGAAGCTGAAATCATCCCGTATGTCATAAAGTTGAGTTGTTAGTTTGACGTTAATATCTACTTTCAATAAAATATTAAGTATGAAGAGCAAATGGACGACTCTTTGGTGTCTTTTATTTCGAGTTCACAGGGATATGTCGAATCGACATATATGAATGAAAAGTATTATTGTTAACTCATGTAATTCATATGATAAGGATATCAATCGGATAACAGAAACAGCAAAACAAGAAAATTCCTATATTAGAGGCGTGATTATTACTTCAACGCTGACAGGAAGTCTGACTTTCATAATAATAGTTATCGTAATCTACCGCAAACAGAGGTAATATATATATACTACATGTGACATAGGATGAGCACTTCTGAATTATTTGATAAAATACGTTAATTTTGTGGTTTCTGAAAAGAAGTTTATATTTTGTTTGCGGAAATATCAATGATTTCTATACTTTTGATAGCATGTAAAATATCATGAAGACTATCTTGAGATGCTAATCATGCTTTATGAATAATTCACAAGTATTTCAATATTGTTTAAAACGCCCATCATTAAATTCTTTTAAAGATGCTTCCTTTTTCTTTCGAATTGTCGGTTATCATTAATATTAACAATAGTCTTTTCTTATATTACAACAGAAACAGAATCTTAATAAGGTAAGACTCATTGATTCATAAAGATGATACTAACTTATATTCCGTATCAAAGATGTTTAAAGGAGATATATACAATAGAATGAAGTAAATGTTTTTCTAGAAAATTCATTAAACTATACATTTAGGGGGTGTACTAAACAGAACAACACCATTGGGTGGATTTCCTCAACTCAGTCTATCTTCCAGTAATGCAGCTGGCGGTGGTGGTCCAGCATTAACATTTCACGGCGAGTATTTTGAACTGTTAGACCCTCAGATGTGTTGGCAGCAAAACGATTTTGCTTAAAATTCTATGAATTCAAACGATAATAGCCATGTTAAGTTGTCGACTCTAGACAATGTGTACAATCATCTCAACATGGATATGGGCGATTACAGCATATTAAGTCTGACAATCTGATGCACCGCATCCTACCAAATTAACAGATCCAAAACTGGAAAACTCTTATTAGATTTCGTGAAATAAAGAATTATTCAAACCCTAGTAAGATTGATTGTATCTTGCTTAACGTCTCTCTGGAGAATTTTTCACTCATATGTAGACGTCACTAAGACCGGCGAAGGGCTTCAAATTTAAGCCTTTGCTCGGCACTTACGGCCTTTGAGCAGTGTGTTTTTTTTTTTTACCGTTCCACATCTACTATGGCACGGGACATCCGCTTTTAAAGTCATCTTCGAGGACCCGTGACATTCACACCTGATGCCGAGCATTTGGGGATGGAACTGTCACTACCTGTTTGAACGACTTCGGTCTGTCGCAGCCGGGATACGAACCCCGGCCTTCCGCATGATGGGCGAACGCTCTAACCAGTACGCCACTGCGTGTGTTTCCTTTCATTTTTGTTATGACATGCATTTTTTATATGTACCGAGCTGTGTATGGCCAAGACCACACTGAAAAACCTTCCGGATTAAAACATATCGAAGTGCTAACGCATGCGCAGTAGTTACCAACATCATCAGGCGTACTTATTCTGTTAGTTCAATATATTCCTGTTATAAATAAACGTTCAATATATTTTTACTGGAAATGTTTTCAAGCATATAGGTTAATTTTCTAAACCAATTCAGCTTCATTGATAATAATTCTTTATGCTTTGGAAGATAAACAACGAGTCGTAATGCTTTGAAAGTTTATTTCATAATTGATTAAACAAGTGCTAGCAGGATGTCCTCATTTAAAATCTTCCCATTCTCCGTATCCAAGCTGAAATAAAAAGGAACGATGTGATGTAAATTATTACGATCTCGACATGTTATAGAGTACTTGTAATTTCTATAAGACGATTAGCTGTGGTGTTTATTTGTTTCTTACGTTTCAGTTTCTCCTCCACATCAACACAAAAAACTTCTGAAAGGTGAAGATAACGAACAGTGATCAATCATAACTCCCACAAGAAATACAAAATAGACGTCAATACGTGGAGGCACTATTCTTCCCAAAGGCCTTCCACTTTATATATACAATTATATACAAAAAGTATCAAAAACACGAGCTCAAAGTTATGTAACAAGCTTCAGTCTATATCACTTAATATAATTGAATATCAGTAATAAACAATCAAAAACTTTATTATTCCAGATTGCGATTAAAAGACAAATGCATAGAATTTTTATACGAGAAGAAGAGAAACATGCTTGAATAGTGGTACGGCAGCTGATAATGTATTTCTCAACATTATTGTTAAAACAATGTTGAGACTAGGAGAGTCTTGTGTGTTGTGGTAGTTTGTTCCAAAGGTTTACACCTGAGTATTGTAAAGAGGTCTTGAATAATTGGACGTAATAGGACTTATCACGACATACCTACACAATGAATCTGATCTAACACAGCCATGGGAGTTATCCCGATATACCTATACAATAAATCTGTTCTAACACAGCCATAGGACTTCTCACGACATACCTACCCAATACTTTCTGTTCTAACACAGCCATAGGACTTATCACGATATACCTACACAATAGGTATGTTCTAACACAGCCATATGACTTATCACGACATACCTACATAATAGCTATGTTCCAATGCTTTAAAAATATCTATACCCGTTCTTCATTCGCTTTGTAAGAGTTGTTATTTTGACATATTGTCCTAGAGATACTCCTTCTACACATTCAGGCTCCATTAAGACAAGGATATGGAAGTAAAAGACCATACCTTTCCTGTAAGACTTCATGAAAGATGAAGATAACGAACAGTGATTAATCTCATATTTTGCAGTAGAGTTTTCTTACATAGTGATTTGGGGAAGTCATGCTACGTTTTGACACAATACTAATGAGTATCCCCTTGTATAAAAAGAAAATATTCACTTTGTAAATGTAAAAAAAAAAAAAAAAAAAAAAACAAACGAAAAAAATACGATCAAAGATCAAAGATTTGTTTTCTCCTTTCTCCTTCGTATTGTGATGATTAATATTTATAGTAAATTAATTCCATGTCTTCCAAACGGAAGTGATTTACGATAAAATAGTCCAAAGATCTGCTCGCCAATTTTGGATAGACATGGTCCAATAGTATATATGAGCCTGTAGTAGGGAACTCAATCAGACTGATAGGAACAGCTCCAGAAAGGAACTCAATCAGTCTGATGGGAACAGCTCCAGAAGGGAACTCAATCAGTCTGATGGGAACAGCTCCAGAAGGGAGTAGAGGAAGGAGTAGGTAGGCGAAAAATAGAAATAAGAAATAGGTTAGGGTGAAAAAAATGTGGAAACAGCTTAAGGAATTGCAATGGGGTACTGGGTGCAGTCATCCTAAATACGGGTTAGGCACCCTGCACTATCACTAAGAAATAGGAATTTAGCTCAAAAACGCGGTTCAAGTAGCCCAGCCAGCGAACTGCCCTCTGTATATGATTAGAAACCCGAGATAAGTAACTCGGTACCAATCAACGCTCAGACAGAGAAATCGAAACATTTATGTTAATGATCAATCAATCGCTCAAATAGATTAAGAGGACAATTATAATTATATGACCCCATCTCTTGTCAAGAACCCGGTAACGCGTTACACTATTTATATAAAGAATTGTTACTCGATACACCATCGGAATATCCTTCCGGTTGGGTGCACATGTATGTACGACTGCCTTATGTTCCTTAATATTTTATACAGCATTACATAAACTATAAAATATTTTATATATTTTTGGATAATGCATGTGCCCAATGCAGGAGGACCCTAGTACCCCTGGTGAGGACTATGAACGGGGGTTTCTGAGAAGATTTTATCCGGATTATAGTATGATAAATGCAATTTGGAAAACAATATTTATACTATCAAACGATAGAAAGAAAGGAAAACATGACCTCTTGGACACACCAGTGGTTGGATCTGGTGTCTGGGAGGAGTTTGACCGTTTAAATCATGGCAATATATACATTATATAAGTAAAATCTTCTAACAGAATGTTGGCCAGGCACCTTTGGCATAGATTGTAACGATGGCTGTCCTGACGGTTTCTATAGACGTGTTTGTATAGAAGACTGTGATTGTTCTTCATGTGACAAGGTCTCTGGGTGTCAGCCGAATTCAACTCAGACTGGTCAGAAAAATATGTCATAGTACTTTTCAGTGTCATTTCTCTCGATCTCCACACGTTTGAGTTTCACATTGAGAATTTCATAATTCTAACAAATAAACTTTACAAATCCACTTTTATCTTAAACCAAGATTAGATAATGTACCTAGAAAGAATATTCATCTTATGTTGATTGGCCACACACGCTGTCAGCCCTCTTCATCCTTGACAGATTCTATTTGATCATATAAACTACCTAGATTTAATATAAGTACCTATGTCAGAGAATTTTTTATCAGATTTAAAACTCGTGTATTTCATATGCTAAGGATATCAATCGGAATACAGAAACAACAAAACAAGAAAATTCCTATAATAGGGTTGTGATTATTGCTTCATCACTGACAGGAAGTCTGACTTTCATAATAATAGTTATCGTCATCTACCGCAAACAGAGGTAAATATAAATACTTCATGTGGCATTGGATGAGCGCTGGGCGAATCTTCTGAATTATTTCATAAAATACGTTGATTTTGCGGTTTCTGAAAAGAAGTTTATTTTTCGTTTGCAAAATATCAATGATTTCTATACTTTCTGATAGCATGTAAAATATCATGAAGACTCTTGTGATGCTAATCATGTTTTCTGAATAATTGAAAAGTATTTCTATATTGTTTAAAACGCCCATCATTAAATTCTTTTAAAGATGCTTCCTTTTTCTTTTGAATTGTCGGTTATCATTCTTATTAACAATATTCTTTTCTTATATTACAGCAGAAATAGAATCTTAATAAGTCCAGACTCATCGATTCATAAAGGTGGGGATCACTTATATTCCGTATCAAAGATTTTTAAAGAAGATATATACGATAGAATGAAGTAAATGTTTTTCTAGAAAATTCATTAAACTATACACTCAGGCGGTGTACTAGCCAGAACGACACCATTGGGTGGATTTTCTCAACTCAGTCCATCTTCCAGTAATGCAACTGATGGTGGTGGTCCAGCATTAACATTTGAAGGCGGGAAATTTGAACTGTTAGATTTTCGGATGTGTTGGCAGCAAAACGATTTTCCTGATAATTCAATAAATTCAAAAGATAATAGCCATGCTAAACTGTCGACTCTAGACAGTGTGTACAATCATCTCAACATAGATGTGGACGATCACAACATATTAAGTCTGACAATCAAAAACAGTCAAGAGACTGATGAAAAATATTACTCTGCACAGACTTCTAGCAGTTCTTGCAAGAATAAAGAATGGGGGTGTTCATTGAGAAACAAAGAGAATGGATGTTTATTGTCAGAAAAGGAGTGTAGTAGCACTCTAAACAAAACTTCACAAAGAGAAGATATACTTGAAACCCACAGTGTCCCAGAACCAGAAAATTTTAAAATCAGTATGATGAAGAAAGATGGAATTTCATCAGTAAAGGGGAAGATAGATGCAATGCTCTTGGACGAATTGTCAAAAAAAACTAAATAGCTTTAAACCGAAAGCTCAAGATATTCAATTCAATGATTCAGTTTAGTGTAAATTCGCATTGGTGCATGAAGAACATCATACAAAGAGACAAATAGGAGATTCAAATTAGATGGTCGTTATAACGATGTAGTTCGTCAATACAACCTATCGTTGAGTCAAGTGCTGTCTGACGCGCTTCATACCGATTGTTAGGCCGTTCTTGGCACACTGATTTTGACTACGGATAACTCCGTTTACTTGTTCAGGATATGGGGCTCACGGCGGGTGTCACAAATCGACAGGGGATGCTTCCTCCTCGTACGCAGCTGATCCCACCTATGATGTGTCCAGGAGTCTGTCTTTGCCCAACTCTCTATTTTGTATTGTTTATATGACTTATGAGATTGTTCACTGTTCGTTATCTTCACCTTTCATGTAGGAAAACCTCAAACATAGAAATACCGTATTACAGAAAATCCTCAAACAGAAAAACACTGACATCAATCTTTGTTCCTTCCGCAGAGGTCGATGGCATCAATAGATAAATATTTAAATATTTCACTTTGTTTTACAAACTTTATAACATAGAAGTTTGAATTAGCACTAACAGGATTACACTTTATAAAATGATATAATCTATATAGGGTTATCCCATAAAACATTGTTTTAGTATGTATACAGCAAACCAAACCTAAATCAGTGGATTTCTGGGTTATGACTTCGAGGATATATCAAATATTTAGATATTCCTCTGTATAGTTCCCAATAATCTACACCACGAACCTTTTATTTCACAACAAAACCAAGTGTCTTGTGACAGTTTTGGTTTCAATTAACATTTAAATTCTTAATTCATTACCTATGTTTGTGCTACTATACATCCTGTAGATCACCATTTTTGTGTAAAGTCTGAATCTGATGTAAATTGTTCACTTTACTATTTTTCTCACATGTACTGTTTATACTGTTGAATTTGCCTCCATCTTGTCAATCATTCCAAAGTTAATTTGTTTCCTAACTTTTCATTGGTTTAAAGCTAGTGCCTTAAACTCACCAGAAATCGTTTTAGATTTTCACCCTGCAGTTTTCAAAGTCTCTTAGTTAGAGTCATTTTCATTGGTTAGAGTTAGTACATAAACAGTGACAGTGGCAGTTTCAAGTCACTTTGCTAGGGGCTAAAAAAAACCCCACAGGTTCGTGCTCTCTCTATTCTTCTCTTCTTCTCTTGGGTTAAATCCCCGACTGCTCGTGCAGACTTATTTTTTACCTGTTTAGGAAATAGTCTAAATTCTTTAAGATGTAATTTAGTCCCTGGATAGAGTCAGACTGGTTCAAGGTTGAATTAGATATCCCTTTACAACTTTACTTTATATAGCATTGTAGTTATTTTTTTATGTAGAACAATTACTGAGCTTAGTGCCTTTTTGATACTTAGGAATTTACATACAGTTTTGCTGGTATAGCGAGCCACCATGTGCTTTAGGTTTTGTTAGGTGTTGTATGGAAGCCTATTCCCTTCTCCTTTGATATTTTTTTTAGGCTATAATATTTTCATTTTCCCCTTATTTATTTTTGTTATTTAAATTCATTTTGGTTATTAATTACTCAGTGGTCAATTTATCTTCGTTTTCTAACTCATTTACCTTTCTATTTTCTTTACATTTTTGGAGATTATTTTGAAAACTTATTTGTTATTTGTTGTCAATCAAATTATTCAGTATTATACTATAATAAATGATCTGTTAAAACTTTCAAACTCTCTTCTTATTCCAAGGTGTTGATCATAATCTAGGAATCTTATATCTGAAACTGGGTTGAACAAAAACAGGACCAGTCATTGTAAATTGACATTGTCAGTGGACTTAGTCTGTTCCTTAGTGTTACGCCATTCAGTACAGAGTGTAAAGGTACTTTGATAGTTTTTATGCTTTAGGCAGACTGGGTACACTTTGTGGCCGGAAACAGACTGGTTCCCGTTACAGTCTTTAGAAGTGGGAGTCATGGTTCTTTCTGAAGAGACCTTGCAAACCGAGGTGCCGTGTTCTGGTAGGCGTTGACACAAGAAAACTACCCACTCTTAGCGCCCCGAGCGCCACACATACGTGTAAAATTAAAGCACTTCATTTGCAGCTGGTGACACCTCAATACGAGTGGAAAAACTTCAAAGGGACGTAAAAACCGATTCCAGGCATGTCGGGTTTTTTATAATTATCGTGGAAATAACATGAAACAAATTTGCAGATATATTTTCACAACACGCCTGTTTTAATCAATATATTTTTTAAATTTTCATATTTCATATTTATCATTTACATTGCTTATTTAGAGCATAACAGGAAACAAATTTGTTCGTTAATAATTTGTACAGTCACGAAAATTGGACTGATGAAATGATTTTTCAAATCATTCAAACACTCATTATGACATCTCAAAAACACTACAAATATCTACTCAGTCATTGACATCTCCGAAAGTGTATTTGAACCGCCATCTGTTGTACGTTTTAGCTGGTAGTAACTAGAGATTCACATTGTACCCAGTGGAGATCCCCTGGGAATTCCGGTTAGAATAGTTCCTCAGTACCTCTTGCGTGTTGTACATGTAAGAGGCGACAAAATGGAGGCGGTCCTTTGGATGAGACCGCAGTAACTGAGACTCCGTGTCACAGGAGGTGTGGCTCGATAGAGATCACTCCCTGCTCAAAGTCTTAATACGCCGAGCATAGGCCTAAATTTTGCAGTCCTTCACCTGCAATGGTCTCTATATCAGTCAAACAATCTTGAGTGGGACATTAAACAATATACAACCTATCAATCAATGAATACCCATCTAACATATTTAGGATGACAAAGAATCATTCCGTTAGGATACCGAGCTTGCAAGTAAACAGTTATCATTCAAATTGGTTTCCCTTATTAGTAAACAGCTCTAGATTAAACTTTTCTCTCGATAACTAGTGAATGATTCTACTGTTTAAAGTCGTCGTCTCATTTACCACTGGAAACTTCAGTATTAAAGTTGTTGTTTCGCTTGCCCTAGATTAAACTTGTGGTTTTGCTTGCTAATGAACAGTTCTAAAGTTAACTTTAAATTATTTTACTACGGATTACTCCGTTGACCTGACCAAGACATGAAAGGTAAATATAACAAAAAATAGAGTTGGCCAAACACGGACCACTGGATATACCAGATGTATAATTCTCATGGTGAGTGCCACCGGTCGACAGGGGATGTGTACTCCTCCTAGGCACTTGATTCTAACTTTGGTGTGTCCAGGTGCCCATGATTGTTCTTAATTATTGTATTTCTTATAGGAGTTATGAGATTGATTACTGTTTGCTCTCTTCACCTTTTCATCAAACTTTCATTATGGTATATTTTCCTACGTTTTAGAACATCGTTAAAAATGATCAAGGATATTATTGTTAACAGATAAAACATCGTCGATATATCTAAATGTCAAATTTAAGGCCACAGCTAGATATTTTTTCTTGTCACGCTTTGATCCCAAAATACATTAAAACAATTCTCTTGTCAAGATAGATATATCACTGTGCTTGGGGTTTGGTAGAGAAATAAAAAGATTATTAAGTTTTGGTAAAATCAATATTTTTGCAACTGACCCTACCTATAGAGGTTAATTTTGTCTATTTCATTTTTGAAGAAGTGCATAGAGTTTTGCAACAATTACTTTTTGGAGGGATGTACTGGAGTGATTCCCAAACTTATGGATACGGTACATGCCCATAATTCAATCCTTGTTATTCCTAAATGGTTTAACACTAAAATTAAAGTTGATAAAAAGTGTTTCATACCAATTGTTAAGCCGTTCTTTACAGGCTGATTTGGACAGGGGGAGTTTACTCCTCCTAGACACGCTTAGATACGCGAATCGGTCTGCTGTTGAAATGCTAATAATTTCTGATTCTTTTAATGATTTTCAGTGATTAATCTCATGACTCCTATAAGCAATATAATATAGAGAGTTAGGCAAACAACGGACCCCTGGATAGATCTGAAGTTGTCGTTTCATTTATGAGTGAAAATCTCTATCTTATTATTGTCATGCTTGTTTGTCGACAGCTCTAAACTAAACTTTATTCACTTGCTAGTGAACAGTTCTAGGTAGAACTTCTCGTCCTACTAGCTAGTGAGCAGCTCAAATTAAACTTATTATCCTGCTTACTAGTGAGCAGCTCAGGTAAAACATCTTATACGGCTTACTAGTGAATAGCTCAGATTAAACTTCTTATCCCGCTTACTAGTGAACATACCCGATTAAACTTCTTATCCCGCTTACTAGTGATTAGCTCAGATAAAACATCTTATCCTGCTTACTAGTGAACAGCTCAGATTGAATTTCTTATCCTGCTTACTAGTGAAAAGATCATACTTCTTATCCTGCTTACTAGTGAACAGCTCAGATTATACTTCTTATCCCGCTTACTAGTGAACAGCTCAGATTAAACTTCTTATCCCGCTTACTAGTGAACAGCTCAGATTATACTTCTTATCCCGCTTACTAGTGAACAGCTCAGATTATACTTCTTATCCCGCTTACTAGTGAACAGCTCAGATTAAACTTCTTATTTTACCTACTAGTGAACATATCCAATTAAACTTCTTATCCTGCTTACTAGTGAACAGCTCAGATTACATTTCTTATCCTGCTTACTAGTGAACATATCCGATTAAACTTCTTATCCTGCTTACTAGTCAACAGCTCAGATTAAACTTCTTATCCTGCTTACTAGTGAACATATCCGATTAAACTTCTTATCCTGCTTACTAGTGAACAGCTCAGATTAAACTTCTTATCCCGCTCACTAGTGAACATCTCAGATTAAATTTCATATCCTGCTTATTAGTGAGCAGCTCAGATTAACTTGTAATCTCGCTTGCTTGTGAACAGTTCTAGATGCATGTACATGTAATATTTATTACTTGCTTTTAAATGAATACTTACTTTTAAAGGGACTGGTTCACTATTTTCGAAAGAAAGATTTTTCATTTTTGATCTTAAGAATTAGAAATATAACTAATTTAATGTTGACAAACAAAATTTGGACCGTATCAATGCAAGGATAAGAGCAGTATTTTAGTTTGATTATGTGTTATATAAACAAAGACTCGAGTCTTTTTATGTAAAAAAAACAACAACAAAAAACGAGGAAACGTTAATTTAATAATCTAAAGCATCTTCATTTTGTACAATCACAAATTTAACTTTTTTTTAAATGACACATTTTACCGAAAGTATACTTGAGATGTAATATATATAGTGATCTTTGATCAATATCTATTTGTTTTGAAAAGTTCGTAAACAATAACACACTTCAATCTTTGTTTTCAAAACAAATAATAAACGTTCTATAATGAGCTTCTGTCATGAAGAATAACTTTAATTTTTTTGTGAAACCTTGTAAACATATTAGAATGTAGATTTTGATCATTTAAAGAGAATCAAAATTTTAGGGTGGAGGAATAGTGAATCAGTCCTTTTAAATGAGAACTTATCTTTATTTGTGATATCAGGCTAAATGTTTGTGCAAAAAAGAATAGACAATTGTTATCAGTCCTATGCCATACATTTACCACTATTAACGCATAATTATTAGATATTATTATAGATTTTGAATACAACCGTATAATGGTTGAAAGACATGTACGGCGGGTACAACGTCAATTCAAAAACTCAAGGAAACAAACAGTTTTGGATAAATTAATCATAAATTCATAATGATATGTTCTTCCGTCTCTTATTCTTGATAATGACATTGTCTATTTGGGAAATTCGTCTTTTAACATCAATTCATTTATATTTCTTATGAACACTTTTTGATAATTAAGTAAATATCATTTTCCTTCTAAATTAAAGAAAAGAAAAATAACTGTTGATATGATTATAGTGATTTTAACAAATCAGACTAAACTTGTCTACCTTCCTAGTAAGTAACAGATATTTTTTTTTTTATATAAATGGTTGTCTCGCTTGCTATTGTACAGGTCTATAAACTTGCTGGTGAACAGCTCTTGATTAAACTTTATCTCCTCACTTACTAGGGAACAGTTTTAAATTAAACTCGTCTCACTTACTAGTAAGTTGTCTATCTTGCTTAGGAACATCAGTAGAAGTTTTTAAAAGATTGTCATCTCACTTGGAAGTGAACAGGTTGAAATTGAACTTGTTGTCTCGTTTGCTTGCAAACAGCTCTAGATTAAACTTCTCATCTTACTTGCTTTTGACTAGGTCTAAATTAAATTGTGTTCTCGTTTGTTCATGGACAGCTCAATATCAAACTTGTTATCTCACTTGCTAATGAACATCTCAATATTAAACTTCTTAGCTCACTTTATAATGAACAGTTCTAGATTAAACTTTTCGTCTCACTTGCTATTGATCAGTCTAGAGTAAAATTGAAATATTATTTTATTTAGATCAAACTGAGCTTTCATTATGGTATATTTTCACACAAGTTATTGGACACAATTTGAAAACAATTTAAAGTCATCTTAGTATCTTTCCATCTGTCACTTTTGTATATGGATATACAAGATGTGAGATCAGCGATGTGAGCAGTAGTCATTCACTTTCTGGTCTCTCTGAATGCAACGTCACATTTCATAAATTAGTGAAATGGCGTAGTTTTGGCCCCAGAGCGATCTCCCAGCAACTTTCTCAAACATTAATTTCTACTCTATGAGGAAATATTATTGCTTGGACTAAGTATTTAACATGATAAAAATATTTACACGACAAGCATGCATCGCATCCTACCAAAACAACAGATCCAAAACTGGAAAACTCTGATTAGATTTCGTGAAATAAAGAATTATTCAAACCCTAGTAAGATTGATTGTATCTTGCTTAACGTCTCTCTCGAGAATTTTTCACTCATATGTAGACGTCACTAGGACCGGTGAAGGGCTTCAAATTTAGGCCTTTGCTCGGCACTTACGGCCTTTGAACAGTGAGGGTTCTTTACCGTGCCACATCTACTGTGACACGGGACATCCGCTTTTAAGGTCATCTCCGAGGACCCGTGACATTCACACCTGATGCCGAGTTATTGCGGATGGAACTGTCACTACCTGTTTGAACGACTTCGGTCTGTCGCGGCCGGGATTCGAACCCCGGCCTTCCGTATGCGGGGCGAATGCTCTAGACACTAGACCACCGCGTGTGTTTCCTTCATTTATGGTATGACTTATGCATTTTTATATGTACCGAGTTGTGTATCACTAAGACCACACCGAAAAACCATCCCGATTAGAAAATATCGAAGTGCTAACGCATGCACAGGAGTTCCCCACATCATCAGGCGTACTTATTCTGTTAGTTCAATATATTCCTGTTATAGATAAACGTTCCATCTATTTTTAATGCAAATGTTTTCAAGCATATAAGTTAATTTTCTAAACCAATTCAGCTTCATTGATAATATTTTTTTATGCTTTGGAAAATAAATAACGAGCCATAATGCTTTGAAAGTTTATTTCATAATTGATGAAACAAGTCCTAGCAGAGTGTCCTCATTTAAAATCTCCCCATTCTCCGTGTCCAAGCAGAAATAAAAACGAACGATGTGATGTAAATTATTACGATCTCGACATGTTATAGAGTACTTGTAATTTCTATAAGACGGTTAGCTGTGGTGTTTATTTGTTTGTCACGTTTCAGTTTCTCCTCCACATCAACACAAAAACCTTCTGAAAGGTAAAGATAACGAACAGTGATCAATCTCATAACTCCCACAAGCAATACAAAATAGACGTTAATACGTGCAGGCAATATTCTTCCCAAAGGCCTTCCACTTGATACATACAATTATATACAAAAAGTATCAAAAACACGAGCTCAAGGTTATGTAACAAGATTCAGTCTATATCACTTAATATAATTGAATATCAGTAATGAACAATCAAAAACTTTATTATTCCAGATTGCGATTAAAAGACAAATGCATATAATTTTTATACGAGAAGAAAAACATGCTTAAATAGTGGTACGGCAGCTGATAATGTATTTCTCAACATTATTGTTAAAACAATGTTGAGACTGGGAGAGCCTTATGTGTTGTGGTACTTTGTTCCACAGGTTTACACCTGAGTATTGTAAAGAGGTCTTGAATAATTGGACTTAATTGGACTTATATCGAAATATCTACACAATGAATCTGATCTAACACAGCCATAGGACTTATCCCAATATACCTACACAATGGATTTGTTCTAACACAGCCATATAACTTATCACGACATACCTACACAATAGCTATGTTCCAATGCTTTTAAAATATTTATACTCGTTCTTCATTCGCTTTGTAAGAGTTCTTATTTTGACAGATTCTCCTAGAGATACTCCTTCTACACATTCAGGCTCCATTAAAACAAAGATATGGAAGTAAAAGATCATACCTTTCCTGTAAGACTTCATGAAAGATGAAGTTAACGAACAGTGATTAATCTCATCTTTTGCTAGAATAAAATACTATGACCAATCAAATGACAGAATAAGTATGACATATAAGCGATACATGAACTAATCCAAGTTAAGTTTTGACTGGACCCTTACAGATCAAACCATTATATTTAAAATGGGTGTTTAGGTTTCTTTAACACACAACACAAAGTTAGTAAGCAGCGCAATATGTTTTGAAGTAAATGAATGTGAATGGCAATATACTATATAAAACTAAACTCAGTACATTTACCACATATATTTCGAGGTATTTGATGATGATACAAAATGAATATTCATCAAACATTTTACGTGTCACTTCAAAGGATAAAATCGCTCGCGCCGGTAAGTGAAAACGTTTCCCAGTTTACTTTCGAAACATCGATGGTCTTTTCCCCTGGTACATTGTATCTGTGTTCTCTCTTCCACCAATAAAAAGTTGGCGCCACTATATAACTGAAAAATTGTTGAGTGTGAAGAAAAACAGCAAAAATCAATCAATCAAAGGATACACAATAAATATTCATCAACATTTTACGTGTCACTTCAAATGATACACAATGAATATTCATCAACGTTTTACGTGTCACTTCAAATCAGAAGGAGGCTGAACCAGTCTGAATCACATGTCCTGTTTGTGAAAGTAAATAGATAATAAATTAACGTTCGGAAATATTTCATTTTTCAGGAGAGCTTGTGATACTTGCCTTGGTAATGTAATTTTTATATTGTGTATAATAATGCGTTGTACGTATAATTTGCTGTTGCTGTTGAATGGTTTAGTTGTGATATCAGATGCTCAGACAGTGAATCTTGGAGTCTGCTCAAAGTATGTTAACGTTTTATTGTATGTTACTACTTTTGTGATGTTTTATATATTCTAATTTCAAGATCTCCATTCATTGTTTAATGAAAACTTTTCCTCCAAACAGAGAAGGTGAACCTCTACAATGTTGTCGAAATTACAGACCACGTGGTGATTCTTGTGAAGGTAATAATCAGAATATCATCTGAGAATTCTGAACTTACTGGACTGATTTCAATTATGGTAATAGATGTATTACATGTATATAATCAATATCTTCTGATAGAATGTTCGCCAGGCACGTTTGGCAAAAATTGTACGGAAGACTGTCCTGACGGGTTCTATGGACGTTTTTGTATACAAGTCTGTGATTGTTCTTCATGTGACAAGGTATCTGGGTGTCAGCCGAATTCAACTCAGACTGGTAAGAAAAATATTTCTGAGTAGTTTTCATTGTCATTTCTTTCGATTCGCACACGTTTGAGTTTCACGTTTAGAATTTCATAATTCTAACCAATAAGCTTTACAAATCCATATTTATCTTAAACCAAGATTAGATAATGTCCCATGTTGATTTGGCTCACCCGCTTTCAGCCGTCTCCATCTTTGATAGATTTTAATTGATCATATAAACTACCTATATTTGATATAGTTACCTATGTGAGAGAATTTAAACTCGTGTATTTCAGATGCTAAGGATATCGATCGGATTACAGAAACAGCAAAACAAGAAAATTCCTATATTAGAGGCGTGATTATTGCTTCATCTCTGAGAGGAAGTCTGACTTTCATAATAATAGTTATCGTCATCTACCGCAAACAGAGGTAAATATAAATATTTCATGTGGCATTGGATGAAAACTTCTGAAGTTTTTGATAAAATACGTTAATTTTTTGTTTACGGAAATATCAATGATTCCTATACTTTTTGACAACATGTAAAATATCATGAAGACTATCTTGTGATGCTAATCATGTTTTCCGAAGAATTCACAAGTATTTCTATATTGTTTCAAACGCCCTTCATCAAATTATTTTAAAGATGCTTCCTTTTTCTTTCGAATTGTCGGTTATCATTAATATTAACAATAGTCTTTTTTCTTACATTACAACAGAAACAGAATCTTAATAAGGCCAGACTCATCCATTCATAAAGGTGATACTAACTTATATTCCGTATCATAGATTTGTTAAGAAGATATATACAATAGAATGAAGTTTCTGTTTTTCTAGAAAATTCATTAAACTATACATTCAGGCGGTGTACTAGCCAGAACGACACCATTGGGCGGACTTCCTCAACTCAGTCCATCTTCCATTGATGGTGGTCCAGCATTAACATTTCACGGCGGGAATTTTAAACTGTTATACCCTCAGATGTGTTGGCAGCAAAACGATTTTACTGATAATTCAATGAATTCAAAAGATAATAGCCATGCTAAGCTGTCTACTCTAGACAGTGTGTACAGTCATCTCAACATGGATGTGGGCGATTACAACATATTAAGTCTGACAACCAACAACAGTCAGGAAACTGATGAGGACTATTACTCTGCACAGACTTCTAACAGCTGTTGCAATAAGACTGAATTAGGGTGTTCATCGAGAAACAACGAGAATGGATGTTTATTGTCAGAAAAGGAGTGCAGCAGCACTCTAAACAAAACTTCACAAAGAGAAGATATACTTGAAACCCACAGTGTCTCAGAACCAGAAAATTTTAAAATCAGTATGTCGAAGAAAGATGGAATTTTATCAGCAAAGGGGAAGATAGATGCAATGCACTTGGAAAAATTGTCAAAAAAACTAAATAGTTTTAAACCGAAAGCTCAAGATATTGAATTCAATGATTCAGTTTAGTGTAAAGTCGCATTAGCGCGTGAAGAACCTCATACAAAGAGACAAATACTGAGATTCAAATTAGATGGTCGTTATAACGATATAGTTCGTCAATACAACCTATCGTAGAGTCAAGTGCTGTCTGACATGCTTCATACCGATTGTTAGGCCGTTCTTGGCACACTAATTTTGACCACGGATAACTCCATTTACCTGATTAGGATATAGAGCTCACGGTCGACACGGGATGCTTACTCCTCCTAGGGACCTGATCCCATCTATGATGTGTCCAGGAGTCCGTTTTTGCCCAACTATCTATTTTGTAATGCTTTTTTGACTTATAAGATTGATCACTGAACCTCAAACAGAGAAACACTGACATAAAGTATTTTTTCCTTCCACAGAGGCTGACGGCATCAATATATAGATATTAAGAGATTCCACTTTGTTTTACAAACTTTATAACATAGAATTTTGAATTAGAACTAACAGGATTACACTTTTTAAAATGATAAAATCTATATAGAGTTATCCCATCAAACATTGTTTTCGTATGTATACACCAAAACACACCTAAATGAGTGGATTTCTGGGTTATGAGTTCGTGTATATACTAAATCGTTAGACATTCCTCTGTATATTTCCCAATAATCTACATCATGAGCTTTTTGTTTCATTTCTTTTATTCCACAACAAAACCAAGAATATTATATTCCCCGACCCGTTACTCCAAACACAAAGGAAAAACAAAATTGCAAATTAAAGGTCCTATTACACTGCCAACCCTGAGGTGCCCGGATGTAATGATGACATCGACACCGTGGCCTACACAGTGCAAATAGTTGATGTTGTATCAGTTCAGTGTTTTATTTTTACCGATCGTTTTTGATCAGTGGTCAAATCGTTCCCATCATGACATTGGCCGTGTCAAACTTAAAACGTAAAGAAAGGCAATGATTGATTACTTTTATTCACGAAAGTTCACTTTAGAAGTTGGAGTCATGGTTCTTTCTTATGAGACCTTGCAAACCGAGGTGCCGTGTTCTGGTAGACGTTGACACAAGAAAACCACCAACTCTTAGCACCCCGAGCACCACGCATAGGTCTCAAGTTAAGGCACTTCATTTGCAGCAGGTGACACCTCAATAAGAGTGGGAAAAACTTCAAAGGGACGTAAAAACCGATTCAAATCATTCGGGGTGTTTTAATCATCGTGCAAATAACATGAAACAGGTTTGCAGATATATTTTCACAACACGCTTGCTTTAATCAATATTTTTTTTTTTAATTTTCATACTTCATATTCTGACGTTTCATTAATACAATAGTTGATTTTTTTACATTGCTTATTTAGAGCATACCAGGAAACAAATTTGTTCGTTAATAATTTGTACAGTCACGAAAATTGGACTTTGTGATATTACACTTTTTAGATCAAATTACATAAAATACATATGATAAATGAAATGATTCTTCAAATCATTCAAATACTCATTATGACATCTCATAAATACTACAAATGTCTACTCAATTATTGGAATATTCGGAAGTGTAATTGAACTCCATCTGTTGAACGTTTTAGCTGGTTAAGGATTCACATTGTACAATGAAGATCCCGTAGGAATCCCGGTTAGAATAGGTCCAGAGTACCTTGCCAGGCGTAAGAGGCGATGAAATGAGGTGTTTCTTCGAATGAGATCACAAAAAGAGACTTCATGGAATATAAATACAGGTTAGCTAACAAAGGAGCTTGATTCGTGTCCATGGGTATTCAAACAGACCGTTGGAAGACCTGATTACCATTCAAGTATGTTAGATGGATATTCATTGGTTGGTTTGTTGCATATTGTTTAATGTCCTACTCGCGAATTTAAAGACTTTGCGCAGGGAGCGATCTTTATCAAGCCATACCTCCTGTGACACGGGGCCTCGATTTTTTGCAGTCTCATCCGAAGGAACACCACGTTTAGTATTAAGACAAGAAAGGGTATTAAGGACCTACTGTAACCCGGATCCCCACGGTATCGTTGCATTATGTGATTGTTACTCAACTTTAAAGCTTAATTAATGAGAGTTTGAATATTTAATAGCACATTAGATAATTCGAGATTAATAAAGATTTCACGTAACAGTATCTAATGAATCCATTAATTTATGCCACATTAAGGATTTAAAAACTCATAAGGGTTAATGTCACATTAAACGTTGATACAGTCGGGTTCACGTCATAAACTGTATATATTGTAGGTCGAGAATATATTTATTAACCGAAAAGAAAGCCTATGTTGATTTTGCTACATTTACGCAGTATTCAACTCATCAGAGTTTTGTGAAACAGAAACGCGAGAGACAAATTCACAGCATCCATTAGAAACTGCAGTGGAAAAGATAAAAGCTATTGGAACTAGTTTTGCAAAATTTCATCTAAGGAATATTCACCATTAGCATTTTATTTTCTAGACGAGTTTCTTTTTGCAAAGCTAAACACATAGATACGAACAAGCCCAGGAAGCTATGCATAGAGTTACAAGAAGAATCAGACCATTTAATTAACCAGTTAAGATATGCATGGAGTTATAAGAAGAATCAGACCATTTAATTAACCAGTTAAGATATGAATTGAGTTATAAGAAGAATCAGATCATTTAAAGGACACAACGCATGTTTCTAAACTTTTTCATTTTTTCAGCAAAATTAACTCTTTTTATGCCTAAAACTACTTTAAATGTGTTTTAAATGAAAAATTCGAGTTTGAAAGCGATGAAATTCAAATCTTGCGATATGCATATTTTCTTTCGCTAGTTTACGCGCCATTTTGTGTGACGTCATATGCGCCCTCGGGTTTGAAAACGTCTATTAGCCATTTCATAAACAGATTAGATTTAATCGACAAAAAACCAATTGTCACGTTAACGGCTTGTAAATAATAATGCATTAAGATCTTTTGTGCCGTGCTCGGGTGTACTAGTTGTCGGTAGAAAGGATTTAGACTGAGTATTTTTCAATTTTTCGAAGGAAAGTACGAGAAAAAAGACGTGGATAATTTTTTTGTTGGAGCAAGAACTTTACCTTAAAAAACACACCCAGTCACCTTTTCAAACATCGATTGGACAGAGACCCTGATAAACTGCGAGAAAATGGATATATCGAAGCTATAAGCACTGGTAGGCCTATAGCATATATTCTGTTTTGCTCTTCAAATTCAATACACACTCGGATCAACTGACCTTCACCTTGTAACAACATATATCGACGATACAATGTAACTTCTACCAACTGGTAGATTTACAACAACAAAAAATAAAGATACAAAATAATTGAACTTTCAATTATACAAATAATAGAATATTGTATTTCCTAACTTTAAATTGAATTATAAAATTATTTCTTTATTGAACTCGTAGCATCTTGAGTGCGTCAGTAGGCTATAACGCCGTGCTCCCACTTCGTACTTCCTAAAGACGTGCAGATCACAATTCAAAAATAGTAATAAGATTGCTTTATCAAAATAAAATAATGTGATTACCACTTTAAATTTGAATATTTTTATTGATTTGTGTGTGTGTTGTCTTTTTCTTTCTTTCCGAAATGCACGCGTGACAATAGCTTGGCATAGGGCCTAGTTGTCAACAATTTAACGTATCATAATTTGTCTAATCCAAAAATAAATAATGATTGCACTGTTTATTTTAGAAAAACAGCGCCAATAGATGGTTTTCATATGACGTATTTTGACCCCGAGTTATTCCCCTTGGCCGCCATCTTGTAGGTCAAACTGGTGGATTTTCCTCTTTGGGCAACCAATTTCAAACATGTAAGGCAGAAATATATGGGGGGAAATCTTTGCAATATTGCAATTATGAAGTAAAAGATGCATTAACAAATGTATATTTATAAGAAAAACAGTTTATCTCCACTTCAGTGACCAGAATAACAAGGCTGATTTTGGTTGAATAATGAAGGAATCCGGGCATGTTAACCTACAATATGACGGCCAATGGGAAATAACTTTTGCTTAATCGCTTCGATGGAAAACCATCTATTACAGATGTATAAAGGAATAACATCCCCAAACAATTTATAAACAGCGACCCATATAAACATTATTTACTCAAAATTTTGCCGATTTCATACACGCTTTACTCGCTATATTTGGGTATTTACATCGTTATATGTGTGCACTGGTGGCGAACACATATAAAACTCGGACAATTTATCAACATCGATTTAAATGTTGCCCATGGTAAATTAATTAGGCCCCTAAAAGTTGAGTTTTTAATAATATCTCGCAGTACTTTCACAATCCGAAGGGCGCATGTGACGTCACTGTACCACGTGACTACCTACCTAATTAACTTGACTTTTTGAAATCGGGGCTTAGATTTAAGTCTGTATTGTGGTTAATTATCGCAAAATTTCGGCGAACGAACTATTAGAATTAATTACTATAAGCATAAAGAAGACAAAATGCATGTAATATTGTATACTTTGAAAACATGAGATATGTCCTTTAATTAACCAGTTAAGATATGAATGGAGTTATAAGAAGAATCAAACCATTTAATTAACCAGTTAAGATATGAATGGAGTTATAAGAAGAATCAGACCATTTGATTAACCAGTTAAAATATGAATGGAGTTATAAGAAGAATCAGACCATTTAATTAACCAGTTAAGATATTAATGGAGTTATAAGACAAATCAGACAATTCAATTTACCAGTTAAGTGCCAACTTGGCCTGTTTGACAAAGCCATTTTACCAGCTTTGATTTGCTGATGTGAGATTCGGGGATATGAAAACCTACCAAACTATACCCCAATTAAAATGAAATTTTATGAAATTATGTCAACCAGTAATGTTTTTTAAAAACTTTATAGTTATTCTAAAGATACATGTATATGTATTAGTTTATTCTACTTAACACAAGTATTCACATTTTTGTACATATTATTTGCATAAATTTCACTATGATATTGTTCATTGGCATATCTATATGTCAATTAGCATATCTATATGCATTCCTCTGACATCACTTGTATTAATACAGGATATTTCTGTATCATACTTCATGTACCAATCCCATTGAGGTTTGACTGAATAAATTGAGTGGATGAATAATAGGCTAAGCTCGTGTGTAGGTTCAGATCGCTTATGAAATGTTTTTAAATAGTAGAATAATTGATTGAATTGGAAGGTGTCAATTATATGATTTGTACTATAATTACACCTCCTAAAATTTTAAGATATCGGAAATTCCTCGTTTGTTTGAAATCGGGTGTAATTATTATTCTATTCCTGTTTAAATTTTCGTTTCTCGATAGTGTTTCCATACGTAGTCGTACTTATTTATTTTTTTACCTGTTTTAGGGGGGGGGCGTCCAATGTGTTTGAAAACAGTAATTACTAATATATATGTATCTGCAAATTACTAGTAACTTAATTATTCAGAATCACAAGGAAAATGTTCATTTAATGTCATGATTTAGATTTTCCCTGAAACTTAATGTTATTCTCAAGAGTAGTATTGACACCAGTAAGTGGTGGATCCTGAAATTCTCAAAGAGTACCGAAGGTTGAATATTCTGGAATGGTCTGGAGGAGAGAGAGAGAGAGAGAGAGAGAGAGAGAGAGAGAGAGAGAGAGAGAGAGAGAGAGAGAGAGAGAGAGAGAGAGAGAAATTTCAAAAAATGGAGGGAAGTCATACGTGAATAGAATTCACTATTACGAAGTAAATCCTAGAATGGAACAACTGGCAAATGAGTAAAAAGAATATTCATAAATAAGTTTTGTATAATATATCAAAATGCAATTATAAAGTTATTTCATATATACTAATATTCACTTGGATAGAACATGAAATATATCTCAAAAGTGGGATGGACTAATTGTTTGTCATATCTTTTAATTATGTGCAAGGTGAAGATAACGAACAGTGATCAACCTCATAACTATTGAATTCCATCCGAGGGAGAGCGGGGTTCTGACACCTATTGAATCCCTCCGAGGGAGAGCGGGGTTCTGACACCTATTGAATTCCTTCCGAGGAAGAGTGGGATTCTGACACCTATTGAATTCCCTCCGACATAGGGTGGGGTTGTGACACCTATTGAATTCCCTCCGACGTAGGGTGGGGTTCTGACACCTATTGAATTCCCTTCGAGGGAGGGTGGGGTTCTAACACAATGGACGGACGTGTCTTAGTCCTAAGCATCGCAAGTCGACAAAATTTGTACATAGGTTAAATATGTTAGTTAGGGCCTCGTTTAAAGATTTATTTTCAATTTACAAGTTAATTCTGAATACAATTAAGCAGTTTCTGGTGTTTTTCACGTCTCATTTTGTTTTAAACATGATAGTTTCTATTAAGTAATATGTATGTAAACAAAAGTATGGCACGAGCCTTGTTTACATACCAAAGAATTGTAAATTCTGCAACTCTTTCGCATCTCGACAACTGACATTCAAATTTGACTATTGGAAATTCCTTAGTTAACGATTGTAAACATTTAAAAAGGGGAAAAATATTATCAAACATTGTCCATGCCCTTTTGACTCCTCCATTTCATACACAGAAAGTGAATACGAAGTGATGAAAGGTGAAGATAATGACTGGTGATCAATCTCATAATTTCCATAAGCAATACAAAATAGAGTTGGGCAAACACGCACAGAGGTGGGATCAGGTGCCTAGAAGGAATAAGCACCCCCTGTTGACCGATCAAACTCACCGTGAATCCTATATCTTTATCCGGTAATATGAGTAGTCCGTACTCAAAACCAGTGTGCCAGAAACGGCCTAACAATCGATATGAAACAAATCAGACAGCATTTGTCCAGGGGTCCGTGTTTGCCCAACTATCTATTTTGTATTGCTTGTAGGAGTTATGAGATTGATCACTGTTCGTTATCTTCACCTTGCATTTGACTCAGTGATAGGTTGTATTGACAATCTAGATCATTATAACGACGATAGAATTTGTGAAATGCTGACTTCAAATGAGACTGTTGAAACCTGCATCATTAACTTGTTTGTCAGTAGCCCGCCTCGATTTAAAAACGTATCATACGCAGAACAATCTCTTGCACATTGAAACAGTTAAGAGATATAAGAGTTGTTTATGAACTCGTATACGAGTTCGCAGAGTAGTTCCAGTTTCACCGATAAAATGTTTTCCACAGCCAGCACATGTTATAACATAAATTAAGTTTTTGGTGGAGCACGTCATGAAGAACATACCAGAGAACAACGTTTAGGGGAATTAAATAGTTATTTACAAAAACAGAATTATCCAATCAATCTTATAAACGACGGGATCAAGAAAGCCAGAGAACTCAATAGAGAAAATCTTATCAATAAATTCAAAATCAATCCCACAACAAATTCACACATTTTACCGTTTGTTACAACATACAACCCAAGGAACTCTAATGTTACACCTATCGTTTGGCAACTCAACGACCTATATATATATATATATATATATATATATATATATATATGAGTCGTGAGTTTGCCATTAACATCTATTCTCAATAAAATATCTAAATATAAAAGTACGAAGCCAATGTGGGGGACTTTGTGGTGTCTTTTATTTCGAGTTCACAAAGATATATAATCTGAGTTCAATTGGGGATTCAAAGCCGTATGTGTCTAGCCTGAAACGCCTCTGCTCACTTTTGATTAGCCTGAAGCGCAGATGCCCATGTTCTCTTTTTGTTTTCATCACTTCTTGTTTTTCTTTATTTTTCATCACTGTCTTTGATCCAGTTGATAAGTGCTTGATTCTTTTTATTTTCTCATCACTATCTTAGATCCAGTTGACCTTTTAAGTATTAGAGCACGGTTCCTTTCTGCTTGTTTTTCATATATCAGGCTAATCAAATTTATAAACTTTCTTTTTCTTTTTATCTCTCGATGATTAGACAGAATATATTGTGGGTATATCATTTTTGCTTATTTATAGAGAACGACGACAGAGAGAAATTCATTAATACCGACAGGAAATACTCTCATATTATCCAGATAGCATTCTAAACAACAGGGATAACTTCGTAGACGTTTGACATTGGTGGTAGTCATAATTATGTTGAACATATTAAGAGTCGAAAAGTTTGAGCAGTTTGTAGGATCGGTAAATTACCTGAGGTGGGGGTTCTTTCATTAATTATATCATAAATTTTACACGTAGCTAGGATGACGACAAATGATGGATATATCACTTTGATTTGCACTAAATGTTGATCACATGAATCCATATAAAGTATTTGTATCTGCTTTGTCATACATTTAGGATAATGACATTGCAGGAGTTAAATAAGATCGGAATCAGAATATTCGGGTCTTACAGTATAAGTGTTTATCACCTCGGAATAAGTGTCGTTTATGATGATGGAATCAGAATATTCGGGTCTTACAGTATAAGTGTTTATCACCTCGGAATAAGTGTTGTTTATGATGATGGAATCAGAATATTCGGGTCTTACAGTACAAGTGTTCAGCACCTCATAATAAGTGTCGTTTATGATGATGATCTCGAACAGAACAGACGAAGAAATAATTTGAGAAACACTTTTATGAATAGCCTCCTTATTATGTCATCTGTCAAAAATTCCAACCACCCATTTCATATTATGTAGCAGTGTGTTTTAACTTGTATATATTATATGATACCATATTTTAATAAACATGAATAGTGCATATGGAAATAAAAGCACATTTTAAGATTTAAGTCCACCCCTTTCTTTACTTAGTGTAATAGGTGAGTGAAAAGGTTCACAGGTCTTTCTATTTCAATGGCTATAGAACTGAGTTTTATTCAGTTAGAATCTCTCGAGTTTTTTATCAGGTTGGTTGTGGTTTTGATTTAAACAGTTTTGATATCTTTGTGCTGATTTGGCATTTTGAATTTGACAAAGACATTATTAGACCTTCAAATCCAGACCTGACAGTAAGTACTAATTTTATTAACATTTATCTTCATAATATGTATATATATATATATATATATATATATATATATATATATATATATATATAGCTAATATCACTGTTTGAGAGAAGAGTGAAAGTTTAAATATTATGAAGAACAGTAAATATCAGTTTAAAGTTATTTCATCTCAGTATATGCTTATATTATATCTATAGTTATTATAGTGTATATAGTACTGTAATGATGTATTTGTTATAATTAGATTAGAAGCATCCAGGCAGCATTTTGATGTTTGCATGCATTGGGCCTTGTCCCATAGATAGGTAATTAAAAGATATTACCTTTTATTATATTTAAAACATGTAATTTCATAGTGTTACATTATTTGTAATGCAACTGTAAATATTTGAGTAAAGTATATTTTACTATATTTGATTTAAGGGAGATAAGTCTTAAGGTTGAAATGTACTCTTTTGATTGTAAATCGCTGTGATATTCATTGTTACTATTTTGTCTTTTAGGGTCATTTATTTGTAATGGACATTTTGTAATCAACATTATGTAATCATCCTTATTCGTTTTACCATGCAATAAATGACTGCATTGTGACCCCTAAGCCAGGAGTTGGTTATTTATACATTACAAACCACCACCCCTGCAACAATTATATATATTGAAAAGTTATGACACTGACTATTGTATTGGGTTTCGTTCTATGCCATAGTATTCCGTATGGTTCACTGTTTGGACCTGCTGTGTTGGGTTCCAGTATCCCGGACGATTCACTGTTTGGACTGCTTTGTTGGGTTTCGGTGTGTCAGACGGTTCACTGTTTACATTGCTTTTACCAGAATAAAGTTTAAAAAATGCGAAACTTTTAAATCCGGAAACTGATTAACACTTTCTTAAAATGGAGTTTGGTAGGAATAGAATAGAATATTCGACAAATGCTGTATTAATTAAAATGAACTATTGGATGAGGAACAAAACGTTTAAAGGAATCGCAGTTAAGTGCATTGCATTTGTATTGTCTGGTAGGTATTCCCTGTAGAACAGCCACACCCGCCGTAAACCCTATATTTTGATTGAGGTAACGAAAAAATCCGTACTGAAAGTTAGTATATATAGAACAACTCAACAATTGGTATGAATCACGTCAGAGAGAATTCGAGCTGATGACAGGTAATTTGTAACTTAGTTCATTATAACAATTTGATATGGATATATATGTGTTTGAATGCAAGGTTTCAATATTTCCAAATTCAATAAACATTTATATTGTACTGTAAAGATTTCAATTCTATGGTAAAAGGTGAGTGTTTTATGGCAACAGCATAGTTTTTTAATTGAGAGATGATTGGTGAATATTGGTGCGTTTGTTGTTTACGTCCCATTGAAAACACGGATATTTAAACCTTTCATACGAAACAGGTGGAGGAAAGGAATAATAATCATCCTTATAATTCAATTCAAAAGAGTACAACACTGAGACCAGGACAAACACTAAACCCTGGACTCACCGGTGGTGGGATTAGGCGCCTAGGAGGAGTCAGTATCCCCTATTGACCGGTCATACCCGCCGTAAGCTCTACATCTTGATCAGTATCAATGGTGTCAATTGTAGCCCACTTTCGTACGATACTTATGTTGTATATTCTGTAGTATCTGATGATGGGTCACTTCAAATGAGAGGGAAGTTCAACGAGAAATCTCATCTAAGCACTTTTCCAAATCCAATTCCTTGTTTGTGAAGGTAAATGAATACTGGGAGAACGTTCGGAAACATTTTGTTGTTCAGAAAACCTATGATACTGCCTTAGTAATGTGATCTTTATAATGGGCATAATAATGCGTTCTACCATTGATTTGATGTTGCTGTTGAATGGTTTATTTGTGATATCACATGCCCAGACAAAGATTCCTGGAGTCTGCTCAACGTATGTAAACATTTTATTGTATAATACTCCCTTCATGATGTTTTATATATTTTTACATTCTGTTTTGGAATTTTCCATTCATTAATTGATTTATGAAAACTTTTCCTCCGAACAGAAATGATAAACCTCTACAATGTTGTCGTAATTACAAAAGACGTGGTGATTCATGTGAAGGTAATTATCAAAATATTTGATATATTACTGAACTCGTTTTATTATGGTAATACATGTATTATATAAGTAATGTCTTCTAACAGAATGTTGGCCAGGCACGTTTGGCATAGCTTGTAAGGAGAACTGTCCTGACGGGTTCTATGGACGTTTGTGTGCAGAAGTCTGTGATTGTTCTTCGTGTGACAAGGTCTCTGGGTGTAATTTTTCAACTCAGACTGGTAAGAAAAATATTTGTATGCAATTTTAAGTCTTATTTCTCTGAAATCGCAAACTTTCTAGTCTCTCATTGATAATTTCATATTCCTAACCAATAGCTCTTACAAATCCACTTTTATCTTAAACCACGAAATGGTTTGTTTGGTGCTGATTTATTTCATTTTGATACATCCAGGATCTCCCTTTGTTGATAGTGTGATATGGTTTATATTCAACGAGTTGTGCGTTTTCTATCGCTGAGCCTTGATGAGGGGATAGAAAACACAACGAGTTGGATATAGATCATATTAGACCACAAACCATGGAAGATAATTTTTATCACATGTTAACTCTCCTTCCCCGAATATTCATTTACGTTGCTGTTTTGTCGGGAGTTTTATTTCAAGACATTTTGTAAACAAACTACGTAAAATTGACGTTTGTTTGTGACGTGACAAACGGCGTAGGAAAACATAGTGTAATAATTAAAAATTATGTAATAGGTGATATCCACTGGATAAAGGAGTAAACACGTGATAAATTTTCATGTTGAATCCATCTATTGAAAGATTAAAAGTGACCGTATGGAACATTATTTCTTCTCCCATCCTTTTATATTGACTGCAGAAAAGAAAAATCTAAACATTAATGTTATAGTAGAATGTCATATACGTGTGAAGTGATATGGGGGGGATGCAAAGATAACAAACAGTGATCAATCCTATAGGGAATACGATGTTGAAATTTGGGGAAACGCGAACACTAAATCACCAGAGATGGGATAATGTACCTAGGAAGAGTAATCATCCCCTGACGATTGGTCACACCCACCTTAAGCCCTCTCCATCTTTAACAAGAATTAAAATTGGTCACATAAACATCATAAATTAAATATATAATAGTATCAGTTACATGACCTTTCCATTAGCTCTGGCTAGTGCGTTCACCCTTTAGCTCGATCTTGTCCCATAGGTCCAGGGTTTGATTCCCAGCAGCGGCATATATCAGTCTCGCGTACAAATAGAGTTACCGATGTCAGATAATTTTCATCAGAAACTCATTTATCTCTTATTCTTATATTACCAGATAAGGATATCAATTTTATTTCAGACAATTCCAATAATGAGAGCGTTATCATTGGTTCATCATTGGCAGGAAGTCTTACTTTCATAATAGTTATCGTCATCTACTGCAAAAAGAGGTAAAATGGGAAAATTTCACTTGGCATTGGATGAGAGCTTTGAAAGTCTTCAGAATCATTTGATGATTTGATAATTTTATGGTTTCTATAAAAGAAATTTCTCCCGTGTTTGTGGAAATATAAATGTTTCTAGAATTTTTGAATACATAATATGGCGATTCAAATGTCATGTGAAATGGTTTGTATCGTTTTGGCTGTATATCTACGTAGCTCAGTATATAAGTATCGGGATACTGGCATGCAGATCCCGAGTTCAAATCCACCCCAGTAGATAAGTATCGGGGTACTGGTACACAGATCCCGAGTTCACATCCGCCAAACCGCCGCGGTGGTCGAGAGGTTAGAGCGTTCACCCCGCATGCGGAATGCCGGGGTTCGAATCCCGGCCGCGACAGACCTAAGTCGTTAAAATAGGTAGTGACAGTTCCATCGCCAAACGCTCGGCATCAGGTGTGAATGTCACAGGTCCTCGGAGATGACCTTAAAAACGGATGTACCGTGTCACAGTAGGTGTGGCACGCTAAAGAACCCTAACTTCTCAATGGCTGTAAGCGCCGGGAATAG
This sequence comes from Ostrea edulis, assembly GCF_947568905.1. Lineage (NCBI taxonomy): Eukaryota > Metazoa > Mollusca > Bivalvia > Ostreida > Ostreidae > Ostrea > Ostrea edulis. The sequence goes on along the minus strand of NC_079172.1, from coordinate 65,707,986 downwards.
GCTTAAATTTGAAGCCCTTCACCGGTGTTGGTGACGTCTCCATATGAGTGAAAAATTATCGAGCGAAACGTTAAGCAAGATACAATAAGTCAATCAATCAATTAATCAAATCCACCAGCGTCATTTTTTGTTGTTGTTAAAATAAAGTTTTGAAACTCGTGGCTTTTTTTTCAAACTGCATTTTTCACCCTTTTGACATATGTACTTATTGCCTATCATCAAATCGTTCAAGACTACGGCATTTCTTGCTGATTTGATAAACTTTTTCAAAGTGTAATGAGGCAATTTGATGTTTCTTCTTCCGTTCCAATTGTCGGTTTATTTCCAATGATTTTAGTAAGAATATACCTTTCTTGTATTACAGCAGAAACAGAACCTTAATGACTCCAGATTCATTGATTCAAAAAGGTTATTCTAACTCATATTTCGTATCAAAGATGTTTAAAGTAAATGAATATAATTGAAGAAGTTTAAAGTTTTCTAGAAATTTGCTAAACTATACACACAGGCGGATTACAAGTCAGTAAGATACCATTGAATCGATTCCCTCAACTCAGTCCATCTTCCAGTAACGCAGCTGATAATGGTGATCCAGAATCAGCATTTCACGGCGGGAAGTTTGAACCGTTAGAACCTCAAATGTGTTGTCAGCAAAATTATTTTACTGATAATTCGATAAATTCAAAAGAGACTAGTCATGCTAAGCTGTCGTCTTCAGACAGTGTGTACAGTCATATGGAGATGGAAGTCGATCATTACCACAAATTAGATATGTCATTCGACAATAGTCAGGAAACTGATGAAGACCTCTACTCTCCACACAGTTCAAACAGTTGTTGCAATAATACAGACTCGGGGTGTTCATCGAAAAACAGCGAAAATGGATCTTTATCATCCATAAAGCAGTGCAGCGAGACTCTAAACAAAAATTCACAAACAGCAGATATATTTGACACGCATGACATCCGAGAAACAGGAAATTTTAAAACTGGTATGACGAATAAAAATGGAATTTCATCAGTAAAGATGAAGATAGAAGCAATGCACTTAGAAGAATTGTCAAGAAAACTACGTAACTTTAAACAGTACCCTGAAGATATCGAATTCAATGATTTGGTGTAGTTTAAAGTTGCATTCATTTGCAAAGAACCTCATACAAACAGAAAAATACTATTTAAAAAAAAACAGATGAACCTCATCCGGACAAATACTGAGATGCTGATGAACATCATACAGAAAATACTGAGATATCGAGATATTGACGAACATTTTGCAAAGAAATACTGAGATACCGTCTTTTTTCCTTCCACGGAGATTGCAGACATCAAAAAATTAAGATATTGAAAGATTCCAATTTAGAATTTTGAATTAGCAATGACAAAATTTCACATTTTAAAATGGTTTGATTTATATTGGATCATTGCAAAAGCGCTGTTTTCGTATGTATGCAGCTAAGGACACCTGGCGGACTGGATCTATGGGTTATGCGTTCGTGAATATACTACATAGTTTTACATTTCTCTGTATATTTCCTATTTATCTACATCGCAAACATATTGTTTTTCTTTTATTTCACAATAACACTAATATTATCATATTCCCCGACACGTCACTGCGAATCAAAGATGAAGCAAAGCACACACTTGCAAAGCAAAATTCCTATTTAACTGCCAGTCCTAAGGTGCCGGGGTGCAATGATGATGTCAAGATAGCGGCTTCCACAGTTCAAAAGGACGGTGTTGTATCAGTTCAGAGTTTTACTTTTACCGATCGTTTTGGATCAGTGGTCAAATCGTTCGCATCGTGAAGAAAGTCAGTTATTAATCGCTTGTATTCACCAAAGTTGACTTTAGAAGTGAGAGTCATGGGTCTTTTAAATGAGACTTTGCAAACCGAGGTACCATGTTTCGCTTGGCGTTGACAAAATAAAATCAACCAATGCTAACGTACGGAGCACCATGCGTAGGTCTAAATTTGTGACACTTCATTTGCAGCTGGTGGCATCCCAATTCTAGGGGGGGAAATATAAAGAAACAAACATTTAAAAAGAATATTTCTTTCATTTGTAAAATAACAGGAAACAGATGTGCAGATATATTTTCACAACACGCTTGTGCTATTAGTATATATTTCTAAATTGCGTTGCTTGACATTCTTACGTTTCCTGAAAATTGTTTATCCTTTCCAGTTTTTATTCATAGCACGACAATACAAAAAATAGTCTGGAAATAAAGTTCACAGTTACAGAAATGATGAACTTTGTTATATTATGCTTGTAGGTTAAGGTACATAAATTACATAAAGCAGATGATATGATTCTTCAAATCATTCAAACACTCGACATGACATCATGAATTTTGATAAACGCTTCAAATATCCACTCCACTAATTAATTGGAATCTCATAACTTGTGGTTGAACCTCCACCGGTCAGGATCTAGCTCATGGTAACTATATACTCTCATAGTATCCAATGAATAACCATCTAACATATTTGGAATGACAAAGAACTGTTGCGTTGGATTACCGAGGTTGCAAGTGAACAGTTATCATTAAAACGTCTTCCCCCACTAGTAAACGGCTGTCGATTAACGTTATTCTAGATGACATTGGTTGTGTAGTAAATAGGGCTATACGGACCGTGGATTTCGGACTGGGTAGCTCAGTGGTTAGAGCACCTAACTAGTAATGCAGGGGTCCCGGGTTGGATTCCCGATTAAGCCACAAATTTTCTACTCTTTCCTTTATATACTACAGTTATCTCGCTTACTGGTTTTATGAAATGCGAAGATGACGAACAGTGATCAATCTCATAACTCCTATAAGCAATATAAAATAGAGAGTTAGGTTAACACGGACCCCTGGATATATCTGAAATTCTCGTTTCATTTATGAGTGAAAATCTCTATCTTAAAGATATTGTCATGCTTGCTTGTTGATAGCTCTAGACTAAACTTTTCCCTCTTGCTAATGAACAGCTCAGATTAAACTTCTTATCCTGATTACTAGTGAACGGGTCAAGATTAACGTGTAATATTGCTTCCTTGTGAACAGCTCTAGATACATGTACATGTAATATGTGTTAGATGCTTTTAAATGAATACTGAATTTTAAATGAGAACTTATCTTTATTTTTAATTATGGGCCAGATGTTTGTGCAAAAAATCAACAAGCAATTGTCACCAGACCTGTGCCATACATTTGTCACTTTTAACGCATAATTATCATATATTGTGATAGATTTTGATTACAACCGTATAATGGTTGAAACACATGTACTGCAGGTACGGCGTCCAGCCAAAATAACTCAAGGAATCGAACAGTCTTAAATAATTTAGTTATAAATTCATAATGGTGTATTCTTCCGTCCCTTTTTCTTGGAGTAAATGTGAGCTTGTATTGCTAGTAAAGAATACCTAACCCAGTAGTGAATAGTGATTACATACAATATATCTACAATTTAAAGTGAAAGTGAAAACGGTTAAGATCTTGTTTTAATTCTTTATTCTGGAAGCCATCCCGGTCAACCTGTAACACACTGAACGAACAGAAATAGTCATTATTTTTTAACAGTGCATCAAAAATGACATGCGTTAAAGACTTGTCTTGTCTAAACATTCAGCCCTACCACAACATTGCCTGTACTTTTAGCAGTGACGTAGCCTGAGTTAATTAATGTGTACGCCTATTGTAAGGCGAAGGGTCTAATAGAGAAAAACATGCCGTAACGACAACGGTTTAGACCCGGAAAGGTGTAACACTAACAAGATATCCAAGATATCAGTACCAATAGGGAGACTAATGTACCGCAGATACTACAGACACCTGCTTTTAGTGACGGTAACGAATAGTGATCAATCTCATCAATCCCATTAAGAATACGACATTACAAGAAAGGCAAACAGGGGAATCAGACAAGACTGTCCGATTTCAGCTATTTCATACCTCATTCTTGTCGAAATTCTGTCAAATAAAATTAAAACGAACAACTCGATCCGCGACTTTCCATCTAAACACCTAGAAAATGAAATTTAAAAAATCCAACATGCGGACGACATGAAAATAGCATTAAGTGATACCGAGTCCCTGAAACAAGCGATTAAAACTCTTAACAGTTTCTGTGAATAAGCAGGTTTAAAAATAAACTTCACCAAATCAGAATACATTTTACTTGGAAACCTTAAAAACCAGTTTGAAACAGTAGAAGGAATTAAAGTAACTTAGAAAGCCGTAAAGTCTTTAGGCATTTATATAGGACAAGACGAAATGAATGTTACAATAAAAACTGGATGAAAATATATCGCGAAATTGAAATGTTATTTGAATCATGGAAAAGAAGAGCATTATCATTATTATAAAACTTATTTATGTTGCAAGCATCTTAGAATTACCAAATACTAAGTTTATAAAAGACATAAATACCTGTTATTTAACTTTTTTGGAATAAAACATAGAATTAAAAGAAACACATTGAAAGGAGATATAAAGATGGCGGTATAGGTATATTGATCTAGAGTCTAAACTGAAAGCATTAAAAGGAATATGGATTCCACGCCTTCTTACAAGTAAACATATCATTAAAAAATATATAGAGAGTTTCTGCAAAGTATTGACATTATTTAGTTACTTAACACTTCTGTGTGAGTATAGACCAATCCGAAAACATGAGTTATCTTTCCTTGATCCGTCCCGCTTGCGTAACAGTAGTTTAAGACTTCCGGGTAGTAGATTCGAGAAGCGTCATTATCAACAGTACAGAAGGCTGCAAATATATTGCTGTATAGTTTTACAGTAATCACGCCAACAAATATTTTAACATTTATTTAAAAAATCCCAATGCATAGTTTTACTTCATACACATGAAAATAACCAACTTTGCATGTAAAAACAATAGAAAATTAATGTTGTAAGTAGATGAGGACCCCCCCCCCGATAGAATGTTCTATCGTTAAAGTGAAGGGCCTGTCCCGAGACGCTGTTAGATTATTCTAACTACCCCCCCCCTATTTTCCAAGATTGTACGTGTTTTATGACTGAAATTATCATACATGTATATCATACATTGCATACATTTCCTCAAAATCTTTAGCCCGTGTTTCAATACAGTCAGATTTATAATAGATTATCAGAAGTTACTTGTTCAATATCAATGTAGTACATTCAGCGATACAAGTTCTGCCACATTGTACGTCTAGGTATGTCGGACTGACACCTCTGGATTCTGAAAATGTCCATCTCTTCGATTGGCGAGTAAAATTTATCCCAGCCTGTACTTGTAAGTGAGAGGCCACTGACAGATTTCTAGCTGTCTGTCCACAAACTTTATACAGTTTCAAATACAAGTATAACCATAAAGAAATTCGTCGTCACAAACCATCTTTAAACTGACATTTACACATACAATGTTTTGAAAATAAAATAAGTTATAATTGAACGCCCTGAATTTATAGTCGGCAAGAGTGTGTACCTGTAAATATAGCCATTTGGGGTAAAAGATTTGGAGTTTTACTCAAATTATTTTGTAAATTTGTGACGAAAAGGGGGATCTAAATCTGTCATTGCAATTTCTGTTATGACACGATACGTGCCTATACATAATCAAGCACATTTCAAGGGGGCTAAAAAGAATAAAAGAGGGAAGATACAGAGACGTCAAAAGCATTCTATTGAGGGTTAAACTTACCTTTCCCCAGAGAGTACATTTGAGAATATGGCAGCCCCCCCCCCACCCGGATCACACAGATCTATGAAAAATAATTTATATCAATCGAGCAATATCAAACAAAATTAATTTTAAAAAAATAATTTGATAAACTATTTTTCTGCATTTAAAACATATCAGTTGATATTAACAATTACAGCTTATGCAGCAGTGTACAAATGATTTGCACACAAAATGAACACGTCCAGGTACTTTGGAGAAAGTTACCCAAACATTGCAGTCTGGCTTATTTTTGAAAGAGTCGATTGGTAGTGGTGGAATAATTTTAGCCCTGATAAAACAATGAGAACGTTCATTTCCTAATTGAATTGATTTTTTTTACTATTTTGAAAGGGGGGTGTTAGGCGGTGGCCGAGTGGTTAGGCCGTCAGACTCTCGACCGAAAGGCCGTGGGTTCGAGTCTTGGCCGCGGCAGGGCTGACGTTGTGTCCTTGGGAAAGGCACTTTACATGAATTTCCTCACTCCACCCAAGTGTTAAAGGGGTACCTGGCTATAGATAATGAAAGATATTGTTAGAATGTTAGTGCTCTAGCGCTTGTAATGGCAGCTTGCACTGTATGCTTCCTAGGAGGCTGAGAAAGTTCTAGATTGATATAAGGTCTGCCGGGGTAATAATGTACATTGCATTTGTAAAGCACCTTTGAGCGTACATAGTGTATGAAAAGGGGGCTATATAAATATGGTATTATTATTATTATTATGCAAGATCTTTGCAAGTGTCGATCCTTGTGAGATGCCATCATCTCTTGAGAATCAGAAGTTCTGTTCTGATTTCATACAAAATAATTATGCCAGTCGTATGTAAACAAATGAATGTCTGCGTGATTTCCAATTTCCAATCACACCGACTCGATCAAGAAATTCGTTTTTGTTTCCATTAATATTTTCTTACTCTCTCGTACAAATGATTTCAACTGTTTTCGATTTTCAAAACAGCACCCATACTAATATAACTCTTATAATATATGCGAAGTATGAGTGTGTTACTACCCGGAAGTTGTCATATTCACACTAAATGTAAGAATACAAAGAGAGATAACTCACGTTTTCGGAAAGGCCTATAAGATGATACAACACATCTTTAAAAAGTTTGAATTCATGTATGAATTTTCTAATGTTCCCTATATCAAAGCACAAAATAAAACCAAAACTTTGTTTTTAAAGCAAAAAGCGAAAACGTTTTACTCAACTTTGATAAAACATAAATTCAAAAGCCCTCGCTTACAAAAGTCAGCAGGGTGTTCCAAATAACAAAGAGAACTGGTAATCAATATTTTAATGAAATGAAGACAGATTCTGAGCAGAGCTTAATTATAAACTATTAAACAACTTATTAAGTAATAATATTCTTCGCAGTAAATGGAGTAATAATGTAACTAATAAATGTAAACAGTAAAATAGAGAACACCAAACACCTCATTTTTAAATACATCAATGTACAACATTTATAGAAAATTGCAGGCATATGTCTGAATTTCAAAATTATTTGGAAACGTATTGTTATTGGATTCTTTTCATAACATACTAATTGACACAGGGGTTTCAACAGTCTAAGTTGAAGTCAATACTTCGCAAATTCTATGGTCGTTATAACGATCTAGTTTGCCAATACAACCTAACATTGGGTCAAATGCTGTCTGACGTGTTTCATACCGATTGTTAGGCAGTTCTTGGCACACTGATTTTGACTACGGATAACTCCAATTACCTGGTCAGGATATGGGACTCACAGCGGATGTGACCGGTCGACAGGAGATGCTTACTCCTCGTAGGCAGCTGATCCCACCTCTGGTGTGTCCATGGGTCCATGTTTGCCCAACTCTCTATTTTGTATTGCTTATAGGAGTTACGAGATTGATAACTGTTTGTTATCTTCACCTTTCATGTACAACTACTTTCTGTATTTTATTGCTTTCATGATTTATAAATGTAAACTGTATTGTAGAATTGTACATGTGGAGGACACAATTGATTTTTTCTATTAAGGAACACACTTGATCACACCGTCATGTTCTGTTACATAAAACCAAGGAAAAGAAATTACTCCAAAACTATGTCTCTAAACTGCAGCTGATTATGCTAATATGAACATTTATAGGTTTGTGTCAAAATCCTCTCAGGGGAACAGTCCCTCAGTTGTAGAATAATGGAGTCAATTCTTACACTTCTGTATCTTCGTGTGTATCCACTTGTATAAAAAGAAAATATTCAGTTTGTAAATGTAAAAAAAAAAGATATGATCAAAGATCTATTTGTCATTTGTTTTCCTTCGTATTGTGATGATTAATATTTGTAGTAAATTAGGTCCATGTCTTCCAAATGCAGAAGTGATTTTTGATAGAATAGTCCAAGGACCTGCTCGCCCCTTTTGGATAGACATGGTCCAGTAGTATATAAGAACCTACAGTAGGGAAATCAATCAGTCTGATGGGAACAGCTCCAGAAGCGCGTAGAGGAGAGAGTAGGTAGGCAAAAAATAGAAATCAGTAATAGGTTAGGGTGAAAAAATAAGCATTAGTGGAAATAGCTTAAGGAATTGCAGTGGGGTACTGGTTGCAATTATCCTGAATAAGGGTTAGGCACCCTGTACTATCACTAAGAAATAGGAACGTAGCTCAGAAACGCGGTGCAAGTAGCCCAGCCAGCGAACTGCCCTCTGCATATCATTAGAAACCCGAGATAAGTAACTCGGTACAAATCAACACTCGGAGAGAGAAATAGAAACATTTATGGTAATGATCAATCAATAGCTTAAGTAGAGTAAGAGGAAAATTATAAATATATGACCCCATCTCTTGTCAAGAACCCGGTAACGCGTTACAGTATTTATATAAAGAATTGTTACTCGATATACCATCAGAATATTCTTCCAGTTGGCTGCACATGTATTTACGACTGCCTTATTTTCCTTAATAATTCCTTAATAATTCATGCAGCATTACATACACTATAGGGGCCTCCATGGCCGAGTGGTTAGAGCATTGCGCTCAAAACCGTTCGCCTCTCACCTCTGTCGGCGCGGGTTCGAATCCCGCTCGCTCCGGTAAGTGAGAAAGTTTCCCAGTTTACTTTCGGAAGGTCGGTGGTCTTTTTCATAAACTATAAAATATTATATATATTTTTGGATAATACATGTGCCTAATCCAAGAGGACCCTAGTACCCCTGGTGAGGACTATGAACGGTGGGTTCTGGGGAGATTTTACCCTCATTATAGCATGATAAATGTAATTTGGAAAAAAAATATATACACTATCAAAAAATAGAAAGAAAGACAAACATGGACTCCTGGACATACCAGTGGTGGGATCTGGTGTCTGGGAGGAGTAAACATCCCCTGATGACTGGTCATACCCACCGTGGAATTATGTGTGTTGAAAAGGTATAACGGTTATGAATTATAGCACACTTTCGAGTGATAATTCTTAGCTATATTTTGAGGTATGTGATGATGCAAATTATACAAAATGAATATTCATCAAACATTTCACGTGTCACTTCAAATGATACACAATGAATATTCATTAACATATTACATGTCACTTCAAATGATACACAATGAATGTTCATCAACATTTTACGTGTCACTTCAGATGATACACAATGAATATTCATCAACATTTTACGTGTCACTTCAAATGATACATAATGAATATTCATCAACATATTACGTGTCACTTCAAATGATACACAACGAATATTCATCAACATATTACATGTCACTTCAAATGATACACAATGAATATTCATCAACATATTACGTGTCACTTCAAATGATACACAATGAATATTCATCAACATTTTACGTGTCACTTCAAATGATACACAATGAACATTCACCAACGTTTTACGTGTCACTTCAAATAAGAAGGAGGCTGAACCAGTCTGAATCACATTTCCTGTTTGTGAAAATAAATAAATAATAAATTAACATTCGGAAATATTTCATTTTTCAGGAGAGCTTTTGATACTTGTATTGGCAATGTAGTTTTTATATTTTGCATTATAATGCGTTGTAAGTATACTTTGGTGTGGCTGTTGAATGGTTTATTTGTGATATCAGATGCTCAGACAGAGATTCCTGGACTCTGTTCAAGGTATGTCAACATTTTATTGTATGTTACAACTTTTATGACTTTTTATATATTCTGTTTTTGAATTCTCTATTCATTGTTTAATGAAAACATTTCCTCCAAACAGTGAAGGTGAAACTCTACAATGTTGTCTAAATTACAAACTACGTGGTGATTCATGTGAAGGTAATTATCAGAATAATATCTGAGTTTTCAACTTACTGGACTATTTTCAATTATGGTAATAAATGTATTACATGTATATAAGCAATATGTTCTAGCAGAATGTTGGCCAGGCACCTTTGGCATAGATTGTAAGAAGGACTGTCCTGACGGGTTCTATGGACGTTTTTGTATAGAAGTCTGTAATTGTTCTTCGTGTGACAAGGTCTCTGGATGTCAGCCGAATTCAACTCAGACTGGTAAGAATAATATTTCACAGTAGTTTTCAGTGTCATTTCTCTCGATTTCCACACGTTTGAGTTTCACATTGAGAATTTCATAATTCTAACCAATAGGCTTTACAAATCCACTTTTATCTTAAACCAAGGTTAAATAATGTCCCTAGAAAGAAAATTCATCCCATGTTGATTGGGCACATCCGCTGTCAGCCCTCTCCATCTTTGACAGATTTTATTTGATCACATAAACTACCTAGAATTTATCTAGGTACCTATGTCAGAGAATTTTTATCAGATTTGAAACTCATGTATTTCAGATGCTAAGGATATTAATAGGGGCGTGGTTATTGCTTCATCACTGACAGGAAGTCTGAGTTTCATAATAATAGTTATCGTAATCTACCGCAAACAGAGGTAAAATATAGATACTTCATGAGGCATTGGATGAGACCTTCTGAATCATTTGATAAAATACGCTAATTTTGTGGTTTCTGAAAAGAATTTTTATTTTTTTTTGCGGAAATATCAATGATTTCTATACTTTTTAATAGCATATAAAATATCATGAAGACTATCTTGTGATGCTAATAATGTTTTCCGAAGAATTCACAAGTATTTCTATATTGTTTAAAACGCCATTCATTAAATTATTTCAAGATTCTTCCTTTTTCTTTCGAATTGTCGGTTCTTCCTATCATAAAGATTAACAATAGTCTTATCTTATATCACAGCAGAAACAGAATCTTGATAAGTCCAGACTCATCGATTCAAAAAGGTGATCCTAACGTATATTTTGTATCAAAGATTTTTTAAAGAAGATGCATACGATAGAATGAAATTTCTGTTTTTCTAGAAAATTCATTAAACTATATATTTAGGTGGTGTACTAGCCAGAACGACACCATTGGGCGGACTTCCTCAAATCAGTCCATCTTCCGGTAATGCAGCTGACGGTGGTGGTCCAGCATCAACATTTCACGGCGGGAATTTTGAACTGCCAGACCCTCAGATGTGTTGGCAGCAAAACGATGTTGCTGATAATTCAATGAATTCAAAAGATAATAGTCATGCTAAGCTGTCAACTCTAGACAGTGTGTACAGTCATCTCAACATGGATGTGGACGATTACAGCAGATTAGGTCTGACAATTAACAACAGTCAGGAAACTGATGAGGAATATTACTCTACACAGACTTCTAACAGCTGTTGCAATAATACAGAATTGGGGTGTTCGTCGAGAATTAACGAGAATGGATTTTTATTGTCAGGAAAGCAGTGCAGCGGAACTTTAAACAAAACTTCACAAAGAGAAGATATACTTGAAACCCACCGTGTCCCAGAACCAGAAAATTTTAAAATCAGTATGACGAAGAAAGATGGAATTTCATCAGTAAAGGGGAAGATAGATGCAATGCACTTGGAAGAATTGTCAAAAAAACTAAATAGCTTTAAACCGAAAGCTCAAGATATTGAATTCAATGATTCAGTTTAGTGGAAATTCGCTTTCGCGCGTGAAGAACCTCATACAAAGAGACAAATACTGAGATTCAAATTAGATGGTCGTTATAAGGATATAGTTGGTCAATACAACCTATCGTTGAGTCAAGTGCTGTCTGACATGCTTCATACCGATAGTTAGGCCGTTCTTGGCACACTGATTTTGACTACGGATAAATCCGTTTACCTGTTCAAGATATGGGGCTCATCGCGGATGTGACCGGTAGAAAAGGGATGCTTACTTCTCCTAGGTACCTGATCCCACCTATTGTGTGTCCAGGAGTCCGTGTTTGCCCAATCTCTATTTTGTATTGCTTGTATGACTTATGAGATTGATCACTGTTCGTTATCTTCACATTTCATTCAGGAGAACCTCAAACATATAAATACCGGATTACAGAAAAACCTCATACAGAGAAACACTGACATCAATCTTGTTTCCTTCTGCAGAGGTCGATGGTATATATAGCTAAATATCAAAGATTTCACTTTGTTTTACAAACTTTATAACATAGAAGTTTGAATTAGCACTAACAGGGTTGTGCTTTTTAAAATGATATAATCTATATAGGGTTATCCCATAAAACATTGGTTTAGTATGTATACAGCAAACCACACCCAAGTCGGTGGATTTCTGGGTTATAACTTCGAGTATATACTAAATATTTAGATATTCATCTGTATATTTCCCAATAATCTTCATCACGAACCTTTTATTTCATTTCTTTTATTCCACAACAAAACCAAGTGACTTAAGAAGTGGGAGTCGTGGTTCTTTCTGATGAGACCTTGCAAACCGAGGTGCCGTGTTCCGGTAAGCATTAACACAAGAAAATAACCTACTCGTAGCGCCCCGAGCGCCACGCGTAGGTCTGAAATTAAGGCACTTCATTTGCAGCTGGTGACACATCCATACGAGTGGAAAAACTTCAAAGGGACGTAAAACCCGATTCAAAACATGCAGGCTTTTTTAATCATCGTGCAAATAATATGAAACAAGTTTGCAGATATATTTTCAGAACATGCTTGCCTTAATCCATACATTTTTTTTTTTTTCATACTTATATTCTGACGTTTCATTAACATAATATATATTATAAGTTTATCATTTACATTGCTTATTTAGAGCATAACAGGAAACAAATTTGTTCGTTTGTACAGTCACGATACTTGGACTTTGTGATATTGCACTTTTTAGATCAAATTACATAAAATACTTATGACAAATGAAATGATTCTTCAAATCATTCAAACACTCATTATGACATCTCATAAACACTACAGATATATACTCATTGAAATCCCCGAAAGTGTATTTGAACCGCCATCTATTGTACGTTTTAGCTGGTAGTAACTAGAGATTGGTACCGTATAAGTTTTACATTCACATTGTACCCAATGATGATCCCCTGGGAATTCCGGTTAGAATAGGTCCTCAGTACCCCTTGCATGTCATAACAGGCTACAAAATGGGGCGGTCATTCGGATGAGACCGCAGTAATCGAGACTCCGTGTCACAGGAGGTGCAGCTCGATAGAGATCGCTCTCTTCTCAATGTCTTTAAGCGCCGAGCATAGACAAGCATAGGCTTAAATTGTGCAGTCCTTCACCCGCAATGGTCTCCATAAGAGTGAAACAATCTCGAGTGGGACATTAAATAATATACAACCTACCAATCAATGAATATCCATCTTACATATTTAGGATGACAAAGAATCGTTCAGTTAGAAGTAAACAGTTATCATTCAAATTTGTTTCCCTTATTAGTAAACAGCTCTAGATTAAACTTGTTGTCTCGATAACTAGTGAATGATTCTACTGTTTAAAGTCGTCGTCTCATTTACCACTGGAAATTTCAGTATTAACGTTGTTGTTTCGCTTGCCCTAGATTAAACTTGTGGTTTTGCTTGCTAATGAACAGTTCTAAAGTTAACTTTAAATTATTTTACTACGGATTACTCTGTTGACCTGACCAAGACATGAAACGTATATATAACAAAAAATAGAGTTGGGCAAACACGGACCACTGGATATACCAGATGTATAATGCTATGGTTAGTGCCACCGGTCGACAGGGGATGTATACTCCTCCTAGGCACTTGATTCCAACTTTGGTGTGTCCAGGTGACCATGATTGTTCTTAATTATTGTATTTCTTATAGGAGTTATGAGATTGATTACTGTTTACTATCTTCACCTTTTCATCAAACTTTCATTATGGTATATTTTCCTACGTTTTAGAACATCGTTAAAAATGATCAAGGATTCTCTCTCTCTCTCTCTCTCTCTCTCTCTCTCTCTCTCTCTCTCTCTCTCTCATTGTGTGTTCTAAACATTTGAACATTTTCAAATTCGAAATTTTCTCTTTTATACTGTTACACTTGTTCCGTATTTGGAGTACTTTCGAATTTTTCCACATATTTGAGAAAAAGCGCCAAGCGTTTGGCGGAGGAACAACCACTGTCTATGTTTTTTGTCTTATGTTTGACGCGGTCATAACATGAGCGGGGCTCAAACTCACGACCCTCACGTTAAGAAGCGAGTGCCCCAGCACTGACCTACATCCACCGGTAAGGATGGGATTTTGGGAAGTTAGTAATTATTACCAAAATCAGATTTCTTACAGCGTCACATCCATATATACTTTCAAAAATATTAACTCACGCCTGTCCACCATTGAGAAGTCTCTTTGTCCAAGATGAAAGGAGAAGATGACGAACAATGAACTCTCTCAAAACTCCTATAAGCAATACAAATTAGAGAGTTGAGCAAACACGGACCTGCGGATATACTAGAGGTAGGATCAGGTGCCCAGGAGGAGTAAGCATCCACTATATCTTGATCAGGTAAACGGAGTTGTCCGCTGTCAAAATCAGGGTGCCAAGAACGTTCTAACAATCGGTATGAAACACGCCAGACAGCATTTGACCCAACGATAGGTTTTATTGACGAACTAGATCGTTATAACGACCATAGAAGTTACGAAATACTGACTTCAAACAAGATTATGAAACCCGTGTACCATCAACTTGTTTGTCAGTAGCGTGCCTCGATTTAAAAACTAATCATACGCAGAACAAGCTCTTGCGTATCAAATCAGTTGGAAGATATAAACACCATATGCAGCTGATAATGGAATATTGCTACATAAATATGGGAAGTTGACGATGGAGAAGCTGAAATCATAACGTTTGTCATAAAGTTGAGTTGTTAGTTTGACGTTAATATCTACTTTCAATAAAATATCAGGGGCCTCCGTTTCTGAGTGGTTAAAGCATCGCGCTCAAAATCACACGGTCTTCCACCTCTGTCGGCGCGGGTTCGAATACCGCTCGCCCCGGTAAGTGAGAAAGTTTCCTAGTTTACTTTCGGAAGGTCGGTGGTCTCTTCCCAGGTTCATTGTATCTGGTTTTTCTCTTCCACCAATAAAAACTGGGTGCCACCAGCTAAGTGAAAAATTGTTGAGTGGCGGAAAATATCAATTAATCAATCAAGCAATAAAATATCAAGTATAAAGCAGAAGGGGACGACTCTGTGTTGTCTTTTATTTTGAGTTCACAGGGATATGGCGAATCGACATATGAATGAAAATTATTATTGTTAACAGATAAAACGTCGTCGATATATCTAAATGTCGAATTGTAGACCACAGCAAGACATTTTTTCTGATCACACTTTCATCCCCAAATACATATAAACAATTTCCTTGTCAAGATAGATATAACACTGTGTTTGGGGTTTGGTAAAGAAATAAAAAGATTATTTATTAAGTTTTGGTAAATTCAATGTTTTTGCAACTGACCCTACCTTTAGAGGTTAAATTCGTCTATTCCATTCCTAAAGAAGTGCATAGAGTTTTGCAACAAATACTTTTTGGAAGGATGTACTGGAGTGATTCCCAAACTTATGGATACGGTACATGCCCATAATTCAATCCTTGTTATTCCTAAATGGGTTAACGCTAAAATTAAAGTTGATAATAAGTGTCACATACCAATTGTTTAGCCGTTATTTACAGATTGATTTTGACAGGGGGCACTTACTCCTCCTAGACACGCTTAAAGACACGAATCGGTCTGTTGTTGAAATGTTCTTAATTTCTGATTCTTTTAATTTGGTCGTTAGACATTTCGTTAAAGCCTGTGTTGTAGCAAATATGAACTCACGTAAACAAAATATAGCAGTCGATGTAAGAGACAGGAAGTGAGCATTGCATTGCATTATGGTTGGTTGGTTGTATATTCTTTAACGTCCCTCTCGAGAAATGTTCACTCATATGGAGACGTCACCATAGCCCGTGGAGGGCTGGAAAATTTAGACCTAACCTCGGGGCTTACGGACTTTGAGCAGTAAGCGATCTTTATCGTGCCACACCTGCTTTGACACGGGGCCTCGAAGATCGTGGTCTCATCCGAAGGACCACCCCCTTTAGTATTACGACAAGAAAGGGGTATTAACGACCTACTCTAACCTGGATCCCCACGGGATCGTTGCATTATGTTATTGTTATTAAACGGTAATTCTTAATTAATGAGAGTTTTAATATATAATAGCACATTAGCTAATTCGAGTTAATAAAGGTTTCACGCAACAATATTTAATGAATCCATTAACTTATGCCACATTAAGGATATATTCATATTGTAACCAATGAATACCCATCTAACATGTTTTGGATGACAAAGAACCGTTGCGTTAGATTACCGAGGTTGCTAGTGGGCAGTTATCATTCAAACTTATTCCCCTCATCAGTAAACGGCTATAGATTAAAGTTATTCTAGATTATAATGGTTGTCTCCCTTATTAGTTAATCGTTATTATGAAATGCGAAGATAACGAACAGTGATTAATATCAGGACTCCTATAATCAATATAGCATAGAGGGTTAGGCAAACAACGAACCCCTGGATAGATCTTAAGTTGTCGTTTTATTTATGAGTGAAAATCTCTATCTTAAAGTTATTGTCATGATTGTTTGTCGACAACTCTAGACTAAACTTTATCCACTTGCTAGTGAACAGTTCTAGGGAGAAGTTCTCGTCCTGTTAGCTAGTGAACAGCTCAGATTAAATTCCTTATCCCGCTTACTTGTGAACATCTCATATTAAACTTCTTATCCCGCTTACTAGTGAACATCTCATATTAAACTTCCTATCCCGCTTACTTGTGAACATCTCATATTAAACTTCTTATCCCGTTTACTTGTGAATAGCTCAGATTAAACTTCTATCCCGCTTACTTGTCAACATCTCAAGATTAAACTTCTTATTCTCCTCAAGGAAACTAACAGTTTTGAATAATTTAATCATAAATTCATAATGATGTGTTCTTCCGTCTCTTATTCTTGATAATGACATTGTCTGTTTGGGAAATTCGTCGTCTTTTAACATCAATTCATTTATATTTCTTATGAACACTTTTTGATAATTAAAGAATGACCATTTTCCTTCTAAATTAGAGAAAGAAAAAATAACTGTTGGTATGATTATAGTGATTTTAACAAATCAGACTAAACTTGTCTACCTTCCTAGTAATTAATAGATATTTTTTTTTATAAATGGCTGTCTCGCTTGCTATTGTACAGGTCTATAAACTTGCTGGTGAACAGCTCTTGATTAAACTTTATATCCTCACTTACTAAGGAACAGTTTTAAATTAAACTCGTCTCACTTACTAGTAAGTTGTCTATCTTGCTTAGGAACATCAGTAGATGTTCTTAAAAGATTGTCACCTCACTTGCTAGTGAACAGGTTGAAATTTAACTTGTTGTCTCGTTTGCTTGTGAACAGCTCTAGATTAAACTTCTCATCTTACTTGCTTTTGACTGGGTCTAAATTAAATTGTGTTCTCGTTTGTTCATGGACAGCTCAATATCAAACTTGTTATCTCACTTGCTAATGAACATCTCAATATTAAACTTCTTAGCTCACTTTCTAATGAACAGTTCTAGATTAAACTTTTCGTCTCACTTGCTAATGAACAGCTCAATATTAAATTTGCTATCTCACTTGTTAACAGACAGTTCTAGATTAAACATATCGTCTCACTTGCTAATGAACAACTCTAAAGTAAAATTGAAATATTATTTTATTTAGATAAATCTGAGCTTTCGTTATGGTATATTTTCACACAAGTTATTGGACACAATTGGAAAACAATTTAAAGTTGTCTTAGTCTCTTTCCATATGTCTCTTTTGTATATGGATATACCAGAGGTGAGATCAGCAATACCAGCAGTAATCATTCACTTTCTCTCTGAATGCAACGTCACATTTCATAAATTAGTGAAATGGCGTAGTTTTGGCCCCAGAGCGATCTCCCGGCAAATTTCTCAAACATTACATTTCTACTCTATGAGGAAATTTTATTACTTGGACTAAGTACTTAACATGATGAAAATATTTACACGACAAGCATCCTACCAAAACAACAGATCCAAACTGGAAAATTCTGATTAGATTTCGTGAAATAAAGAATTATTCAAACCCCAGTAAGTTTGATTGTATCTTGCTTAACGTCTCTCTCTAGAATTTTCCACTCATATGTAGACATCACCAAGACCAGTGAAGGGCTTCAAATTTAGGACCCGTGATATTCACACCTGATGCCGAGCTATTGGGGATGGAACTGTCACTACCTGTTTTAACGATTTCGGTCTGTCGCGGCCAGGATTCGAACCCCGGCCTTCCGCATGAAGGGCGAATGCTCTAACCACTAGACCACCGCGTGTGTTTACTTCATTTATGTTATGACTTATGCATTTTTTATATGTACCGAGCTGTGTATGACCAAGGCCACACTAAAAAAACATCCAAATTAAAGAATATCTAAGTGCTAACGCATGCGCAGGAGTTCCTAACATCATCAGGCGTGCTTATTCTGTTAGTTCAATATATTTCTGTTATAAATAAACGTTCCATCTATTTTTAATGCAAATGTTTTCAAGCATATAAGTTAATTTTCTCAACCAATTCAGCTTCATTGATAATAATTCTTTATGCTTAGGAAGATAAGTAATGAGTCGTAATGCAACGTAATGTAAGTTTATTTCATAATTGATTAAACAAGTGCTAGCAGGATGTCCTCATTTAAACTCTTCCCATTCTCCGTTTCAAAGCTGAAATAAAAAGGAACGATGTGATGTAAATTATTGCGATCTCGACATGTTATAGAGTACTTGTAATTTCTATAAGACGGTTAGCTATGGGGTTTATTTGTTTGTCACGTTTCAGTTTCTCCTCCACATCAACACAAAAACTTTCTGAAAAGTAAAGATCACTAACAGTGATCAATCTCATAACTCCCACAAGCAATACAAAATAGACGTCAATACGTGCAGGCACTATTCTTCCCAAAGGCCTTCCACTTGATACATACAATTATATACAAAAAGTATCAATAACACGAGCTCAAGGTTATGTAACAAGATTCAGTCTATATCACTTAACATTATTGAATATCAGTAATAAACAAGTGAAAAACTTTATTATTCCAGATTGCGATTAAAAGACACATGAATAGAATTTTTATACGAGAAGAAGTAAAACATGCTTAAATAGTGGTACGGCAGCTGATAATGTACTTTCCAACATTATTGTTAAAACAATGTTGAGACTGGGAGAGCCTTATGTGTTGTGGTAGTTTGTTCCGAAGGTCTACACCTGAGTATTGTAAAGAGGTCGTGAATAATTGGACTTATCACGACATACCTACACAATGAATCTGTTCTAACAAAGCCATATGACTTATCACGACATTCCTACACAATAAATATGTTCTAACACGGCCATAGGTCTTATCAGGACATACTTACACAATAAATCTGTTCTAACCCAGCTATATGACTTATCACGAAATACCTACACACTAGCTATGTTCAAATGCTTTTAAAATATTTATACTCTTTCTTCATTTGCTCTGTAAGAGTTGTTATTTTGACAGATTGTCCTAGAGATACTCCTTTTATACATTCAGGCTCCATTAAGACAAAGATATGGAAGTAAAAGACCATACCTTTCCTGTAAGACTTCATGAAAGATGAAAATAA
Organism: Ostrea edulis; assembly: GCF_947568905.1. Taxonomy (NCBI): domain Eukaryota; kingdom Metazoa; phylum Mollusca; class Bivalvia; order Ostreida; family Ostreidae; genus Ostrea; species Ostrea edulis. Next base: position 65,688,248 of record NC_079172.1, on the reverse strand, counting down.
CGAACAGTGATTAATTTCATCTTTTGCAGTAGAGTTTTCTTACATAGTGATTTGGGGAAGTCATGTTACGTTTCGACACAATACTAATGAGTATCTCCTTGTATAAAAATAAAATATTCATTTTGTAAATGTAAAACAGAAAAGAAATACGAAAAATACGATCAAAGATCTACTTGTCATTTGTTTTCTCCTTTCTCCTTCGTATTGTGATGAGTAATATTGATAGTAAATTAAGTCCATATCTTCCAAACGGAAGTGATTTATGATAGAATAGTCCAAAGATCTGCTCGCCAATTTTGGATAGACCTGGTCCAGTATTCAATCAGTCTTTGTTCCAGCTCTAAAAGCGAGTAGAGGAAGTAGGTAGGCAAAAAATAGAAATCAGAAATAGGTTAGGGTGAAAACAAATAAGCATTTGTGGAAATAGCTTAACGAATTGCAGTTGGATACTGGGTGCAATTATCCTAAATACGGGTTAGGCACCCTGTACTATCACTAAGAAATAGGAATTGAGCTCAGAAACGCGGTGCAAGTAGCCCAGCCAGCGAACTACCCTCTGTATATGATTAGAAACCCGAGATAAGTAACTCGGTACCAATCAACGCACAGACAGAGAAATGGAATTATTTATGTTAATGATAAATCAATAGCTCAAGTAGAGTAAGAGGAAAATTATAAATATATGACCCCATCTCTTGTGAAGAACCCTGTAACATGTTACATAATTTATATAAAGAATTGTTACTCGCTATACCATCATAATATTCTTCCGGTTGGGTACACATGTATGTACGACTGTCTAATGTTCCCTAATAAATGTAGCATTACATGAACTATAAAATGTTTTATATGTTTTTGGATAATGTATGTGCCTAATCCAGGAGGATCCTAGCACCCCTGGTGAGAACTATAAACGGTGGGTTCTGGGGAGACTTTACCCTGATTATAGCATGATAAATGTAATTTGGAAAAAAATATTTTTACTTTCAAAAAATAGAAAGAAAGGCAAACATGGACTCCTGGACATACCAGAGGTGGGATCTGGTGTCTTGGAGGAGTAATCATCCCCTGTTCACTGGTCATACCCACCGTGGAAGTATATGTGATGAAAAGGTATAAAGGTTATGGATTATAGCACACTTTTGTGTGATAATTCTTAGGTATATATCGAGGTATTTGATGATGAAATTTATACAAAATGAATATTCATCAAACATTGTACATGTCACTTCAAATGATACACAATAAACATTAATCAACATTTTACGTGTCACTTTAAATAAAAAAGAGGCTGAACCAGTCTGAATCACATGTCCTGTTTGTGAAAGTAAATAAATAATAAATTAACATTCGGAAATATTTCATTTTTCAGGAGAGCTTGTGATACTTGCCTTGGTAATGTAATTTTTATATTCTGCATAATAATGTGTTGTACGTACAATTTGGTGTTGTTGTTGATGAGTTTCTTTGTGATATCAGATGCTCAGACACAGATTCCTGGAGACTGCTCAAAGTATGTTAACATTCTATTATATGTTACTACCTTTATGGTTGTATACATTCTGTTTTTGAAGATATTTATTGCTTTATAGAAATGTTCCTCCAAACAGTAAAGGCGAACCTCTACAATGTTGCCAAAATTACAAAAGACGTGGTGATTCATGCGAAGGTAATTATCAAAATAATATCTGAGAATTCTAAACTGATTGGACTATTTTCAAATATATGAATATATATTATCAATTTGATTAAAATCAGATCTTTGATCCGCTCCGTTTTTGTAATGTCGCTACACAAACATTACAATAACGGAGCGGATCAAAGATCTGATTTTCATCACAGATTCATATATTATATAAGTTATATCTTCTGACAGAATGTTGGCCAGGCACGTTTGACATAGATTGCAAGGGCTGTCCTGACGGGTTCTATGGACGTTTTTGTATAGAAGTCTGTAATTGTTCTTCGTGTGACAAGGTCTCTGGGTGTCAGCCGAATTCAACTCAGACTGGTAAGAAAAATATTTGTGTGTAATTTCAAGCCTTATTTCTCTGAAATCGCACACTTTGTAGTCTTACATTGATAATTTCATATTTCTGACCAATAGACCTTACACCAATCCATTTTTATTTCAAACCGCGAGCTTGATCCTTTTTTCGCGGATTTATTTCATTTTGATATATTCCCATTTTGAATTCAACAAAGGTGAAGATAACGAACAGTGATCAATCTCAGAACTCCTATAAAGGTGAAGATAACGAACAGAGATTAATCTCATCACTCCTATAAAGGTGAAGATAACGAACAACGATCAATCTCATAACTCCTATAAAGGTGAAGACAACGAACAGTGATCAATCTCATAACTCTTATAAAGGTGAAGATAACGAACAGCGATAAATCTCATAACTCCTATAAAGGTGAATATAACGAACGTTGATCAATCTCATAACTCCTATAAAGGTGGAGATAACGAACGTTGATCAATCTCGTACTCCTATTAAGGTGAAGATAGCGAACGTTGATCAATCTCGTACTCCTATTAATGTGAAGATAGCGAACGTTGATCAAGATCGTACTCCTGTTAAGGTGAAGATAGCGAACGTTGATCAATCTCATAACTCCTATCAAGGTGAAGATAATGAACGTTGATCAATCTCGTACTCCTATTAAGGTGAAGATAGCGAACGTTGATCAATATCGTACTCCTATTAAGGTGAAGATAGCGAACGTTGATCAATATCATACTCCTATTAAGGTGAAGATAGCGAACGTTGATCAATCTCGTAATCCTATAGGGAATACAAAATAGGGTTTGATTGTATGATTGATTGTATCTTGTTTGTCCCTCTCGATAATTTTTCACTCATATGGAGAAGTCACCAAGACTGCCGAAAGGCTTCAAACTTGGGTCTTTACTCGCCGCTTACGGCCATTGAGCAGTGAGGGTTTTTTAGCATGCTACACCTACTGTAACACGTGGTATCCGTTTCTAAGGTCATCTCCGACGACCCGTGACATTCACACCTGATGCCGAGCGTTTGTCGATGGAAATGTTGCTACCTGTTTTAAGGACTTGGGTCTGTCGCGGCCGGGATTCGAACCCGACCATCCGCATGCGGGGGGAACGCTCTTCTTCTAAAATACCGCGGCGGTCATAGAGAGTTGGACAAACACGTATAAATAATAATACAACATTAAAAGTGAACTTATTGAACATTATTTCGCTCAAAGTATCAAATACTTGCTGAAGTGATACGGGGAAAACAGAAAAAGGCAAAAATTAAAATGATCAATCTCACAACTCCTATAAGGGATGCAAAATTAAGAGTTGGGCAAACACGGACCTCTGGAAGTTCAACCAGAGATCTCATCTAAGCACTTTTCCGAATTCAATTGTTTATTTGGGAAGGTAAATAAATACTGGTAGAACCTTGGGAAACATTTTGTTGTTCAGAAAGCCCATGATACTGCCTTAGTAATTTGGTCTTTTATATTGTGCATGATAATGCGTTCTACATTTCATTTGGTGTGGCTGTTGAATGGTTTATTTGTGATATCAGATGCTCAGACAGTGAATCTTGGAGTCTGCTCAAAGTATGTAAACATTTTATTGTATGTTACGACTTTTATGATGTTTGATATGTTCTAATTTCAAGATCTCCATTCATTGTTGAATGAAAACTTTTCCTCCAAACAGTGAAGGCGAACCTCTACCATGCTGTCGTAATTACAAACTACGTGGTGATTCATGTGAAGGTAACTATCAGAAAAGTTTCTGAGAATTCTGAACTGTTTGGACTATTTTCTATTATGGTAATTGATGTATCATAAGTGATGTCTTCGAGCAGAATGTTGGTCAGGCACCTTTGGCATAGATTGTAAGGAGGACTGTCCTGACGGGTTCTATGGACCTTTATGTGCAGAAGTCTGCAATTGTTCTTCATGTGACAAGGTCTCTGGGTGTCATTCTTCAACTCAGACAGGTAAGAAAAATATTTGTGTGTAATTTTCAGTGTTATTTCTCTGAAATCGCAAACTTTCTAAGATCACACTGATAATTTCATATTTCTGACCAATAGCTTTTACAAATCCACTTTTATTTTAATCCACGAAATTTTATTTCATTTTGATACATCCAGGATCTCCCATTGTTTGTAGTTTGATATGACTTATATTCAACAAGTTGTGCGTTTTCCATCGCTGAGCCTTTATGAGGGGGTAGAAAACACACGAGTTGGATATAAATCCTGTCAAACCACAAACCAAAGAAGATAATCTTCAACACATGTTAACACTCCTCCCCCGATTATTCATTTACGTTGCTGTTTTGTCGGGAATTTAGTTTCGAGACATTTTGTAAATAAACTACGTAAAATTGACGTTTGTTTGTGACGTGACAAACGGCGTGGGAAAACATAGTGTAATAATTAAAAATTATGTAATAGGTGAAATCCATTGCAGAGAGGGGTAAACACGTGATAAATTTTCATGTTGAATCTATCTATTGGAAGATTAAAAGTGAACGTATGGAACATTATTTCTTCTCCTATCCTTTACGGAGGGGTGTCCGGGTAGCGGAGAGGTAGCACTCTCGCTTGTCACCGCTGCGACATGAATTCGATCCCCGTGATCAGCAATGGTTGTATGTGAGAGGGTATGGCGGTCGCCCCCCCGGACACGTGCGTTAACTCCCACATCAATGACCCCCTAGCGCAAACATCCGTGCATCAAAGGACCCCATTGGAAATAAGCTTTCGAGCTTTCATGGGTTATCCTTAGTATTTATGTATGTATGTTTGTATGTATGTATATAACGAATAATATTTCTTTATTTTATATTGACTGCAGAAAAGGAAAGTCTAAACATTAACGTGATGGTAGAATGTCCCTATAGGTGTGAAGTGGGGGAAAAGGGAAATATAACAAACAGTGATCAATCCTATAGGGAATACGATGTTGAAATTTGGGGAAACGCGGACACTTAATCACCAGAGATAGGATAATGTACCTAGGAAGAGTAAGCATCCCCTTATGAATGATCACACCCACCGTAAGCCCTCTCCATCTTTAACAAGAATTAAAATTGGTCACATAAACTACATAAATTAAATATGTGGTAGTATCAGTTGCCTGATCTTCCAATTAGATGTGGCTAGTGAGTTACTCCTTTAGCTCGATCGGTAGATCACTGGACACTTGTGCCATAGGTCCAGGGTTTGCTTCCCAACAGAGGCATATACCAGTCTCTGTTACAAATAGAGTTACCGATGTCAGATAATTTTCACCAGAAACTCATTTATCTCTTATTCTTATATTTCCAGATAAGGATATCAATTTTATTTCAGAGAATTCCAATAATGAGAGCGTTATCATTGGTTCATCATTGGCAGGAAGTCTTACTTTCATTATAGTTATCGTCATCTACTGCAAAAAGAGGTAAAATAGGAATATTTCACTTGGCATTGGATGAGAGCTTTGGAAGTCTTAAAAATCATTTGATGATTTGATAATTTTATGGTTTCTATAAAAGAAATTTCTCCCGTGTTTGCGGAATTATAAATGTTTCTAGAATTTTTAAATACATGATATGGCGATTCAAATGCCATGTGAAATGGCTTGTATCGTTTTGGCTGTATATCTACGTAGCTCAGTAGACACGTATCGGGGTACTGACACGCAGATCCTGTGTTCAAATCCGCCAAACCGCCGCAGTGGCCGAGAGGTTAGAACGGTCGCTGGCATGCGGAAGGCCGGTGTTCGAATCCCGGCCGCGACAGACCTATGTCGTTAAAATAGGTAGTGACAGTTCCATCGCCAAACGCTCGGTATCAGGTGTGAATGTCACGGGTCCTCGGAGATGACCTTAAAATCGGAAGTCCCGTGTCACAGTAGGTGTGGCACGCTAAATAACCCATATTGCTCAATGACCGTAAGCGCCGAGCATAGGCCTAAATTTTAAGCCCTTTACCGGTCCTGGTGACGTCTCTATATTAGTGAAAAATTATCGAGCGTTAAGCAAGATACAATCAATCAATTAATCAAATCGACCAGCGTCTTTCTTTTTTTGTTAAAATAAATGTTTGAAACTCGTGGCTTTTTTCTCTAAATTGCATTTTTAAAACCTTTTGACATATGTACTTATTGCCTATCATCAAATCTTTCAAGACTACGGCATTTCGTGCTGATTTGATAAACGTGTTCAAAGTGTAAAGAGGCAACTTGCTGTTTCTTCTTCCGTGCGAATTGCCTGTTTATTTCCAACGATTTTGATTAAGTATATACTTTTCTTGTATTACAGCAGAAACAGAACCTTAATGACTCCAGATTCATTTATTCAAAAAGGTGATTCTAACTCATATTTCGTATCAAAGATGTTTAAAGTAAATGAATATAATTGAAGAAGTATAAGTTTTTCTAGAAATTTGCTAAACTATACACACAGGCGGATTACAAGTCAGTACGATACCATTGAATCGATTCCCTCAACTCAGTCCATCTTCCAGTAACGAAGCTAATAGTGGCGATCCAGAATCAACATTTCACGGCGGGAAGTTTGAACCGTTAGAACCTCAAATGTGTTGTCAGCAAAATGATTTAACTGATAATTCGATAAGTTCAAAAGAGAATAGTCATGCTAAGCTGTTGTCTTCAGACAGTGTGTACTGTCATATGAACATGGAAGTCGGCCATTACGACATAATAGATCTGCCATTCGATAGTAGTCAGGAAACTGATGAAGACTTCTACTCTTCACACAGTTCAAACAGTTGTTGCAATAATACAGACTCGGGGTGTTCATCGAAAAACAGCGAAAATGGATCTTTATCGTCCGTAAAGCAGTGCAGCGAAACTCTAAACAAAAATTCACAAACAGGAGATATATTTGGAACCCATGACATCCGCGAAATAGGACATTTTAAAACTGGTATGATGAAGAAAAATGGAATTTCATCAGTAAAGGTGAAGATAGAAGCAATGCACTTAGAAGAATTGTCAAGAAAATTGCGTAACTTTAAACAGTACCCTGAAGATACCGAATTCAATGATTTGGTGTAGTTTAAAGTTGCATTCAAATGCAAAGAACCTCATACAAATAGAAAAATACTAAAAAACAGATGAACCTCATCCGGACAAATACTGAGATGCTGATGAACATAATAGAGAAAATACTGAGATACCGAGATATTGACGAGCCTTTTACAAAGAAATACTTTTTTCCTTCCACGGAGATTGCAGACATCAAGAAATGAAGATATTGAAAGATTCCAATTTAGAATTTTGAATTAGCTATGACAGAATTGCACATTTTAAAATGGTTTGATTTATATCGGATCATTGCATAAAGCGCTGTTTTTGTATGTATGCAGCTAGGGACACCTGGCGCACTGGATTTAAAGGTTACGAGTTTATGAATATACTACATAGTTTTACATTCCTCTGTATATTTCCTATTTATCTACATCGCCAACGTATTGTTTTTCTTTTATTTCACAATAACACTGAGAATCAAAGATGAAACACAGCACAAACTTGCAAGCAAAATTCCTGTTTAACTTTCCAGTCCTAATGTGACAGGGTGTAATGATACTGTCAACATAGCGGCTTCCACTGTTGAAAGGGTCGGTGTTGTATCAGTTCAGAGTTTTACTTTACCGATCGTTATGGATCAGTGGTCAACTCGTCTGCATCATAACATTGGCGGTGTCAAACTCAAGACGTAAAGAATGGCACTGATTCATTATTCAACAAAGGTGGATTTTAGAAGTGAGAGTAATGGATCTTTCAAATGATACCTTGAAAACCGAGGTACTGGGTTTTCTGAGCGTTAACACATTACACCACCCACTGCTACCGCACTGAGCGCAATGCATTGGTCTAAATTTGTGGCATGTCATTTGGAGCTGATGACATTTGAATACAAGGGGGAAAAATCAAGGTACATAGAAACGGATACAAATAAAGCATGTTACGTTAGACGTAAAGAAAGGCAATGATTGACTACCTCTATTCACCAAAGGAGGGGGGTTTAGAAGTGAGAGTCCAGGATCTTTTACACGAGACCTTGCAAACCGAGGTACAGTGTTCCGGTGGGTGTTGGCAGATTAAAACCTACACTGTTTGCACGTTGCGTGACACGCATAGGCAGAAAATGAAGGGACTTGGTTTGCAGCTGTTGGCATCTCAATACAAGCGAAACAAAATTCAAACATACATACAAACAGAAACCAACAAAGCATGTTTCTTTCATTGATCAAATAACAGGACACAGATGTGCAAATATATTTTCACAACACGCTTGCGCTATTAGCACATTTTTTTTTAAGTAACGCTTGATATCCTTGCGTTTCCTAAAAAATTGTTTATCCTTTCCAATCTTTATTCATAGCACAACAATACCAGAATTGGTTTTGAAATAACGTTCCCAGTTACAGGATTGATGAACTCTGTCACATTATACTTCTAGGTTAAGGTACATAGATTACATAAAGCAGATGATATGGTTCTTCAACTCATTCAAACACTTGACATTATTTGTAATAAACACTCCACTAATTAATCGGAATCTCGAGACTTGTATTTGAACCTTCACCTGTCACATTCTAGCTGGTAGTAACTATATACTCAAATTGTAACCAATGAATATCCATCTAACATATTTTGGATGACAGAACCGTTGCATTAGATTGCCGAGGTTGCTAGTGGACTGTTATCATTCAAACGTATTCCCCTCACTTGTAAACGGCTGTAGATTAAAGTTATTCTACATTACAATGTTTGTCTCCCTTATTGGTTAACCGCTATTATGAAATGCGAAGTCACGAACAGTGATCAATCTCATGATTCCTGTAAAGGTGAAGATAACGAACAGTGATCAATCTCATAACTCCTACAAGCAATATAAAATAGAGAGTTAGGCAAACACCGACCCCTGGATAAATCTGAAGTTGTTGTTTTATTTATGAGTGAAAATCTCTATCTTAAATTTCTTGTCACCCTTGCTTGTCGACAGGCCTAGACAAAACTTTATGCACTTGCTAGTGAACAGTTCTAGGTAGAACTTCTCGTCCTACTAGCTACTGAACAGCTCAAGATTAAATTTCTTATCTTGCTTACTAGTGAACAGCTCAGATTATAATTCTTATCCCGTTTACTAGTGAACAGCTCAGATTGAACTTCTTATCCCGCTTACTAGTGAACAGCTCAGATTATACTTCTTAACCCGCTTACTAGTAAACAGCTCAGATTAAATTTCTTATCCTGCTTACTAGTAAGCACCTCAGATTGAACTTCTTATCCTGCTTACTAGTAAACAGCATAGACCAAACTTCTTGTCCTGCTTATTAGTGAACAGCTCAGATTATACTTCTTATCCCGCTTACTATTGAACTGCTCAGATTAAACTTCTTATCCCGCTTACTAGTGAACAGCTCAAGATTAACTTGTAATATCGCTTGCTTGTGAACAGTTCTAGATACATGTATACAAGGTGAAGAATATATCTTTTTGCTCTATGAAATCCTCATATAGGAAGGTGAAGATAACGAACATTGATCAATCTCATAACTCCTACAAGCAATACAAAATAGATAGTTGGGCAAACACGGACCCCTGGACACACCAGAGGTAGGATCAGGTGCCTAGGAGGAGTAAGCACCCCCTGTTGACCGGTCACACCCGCCGTGAGCCCCATATCCTGATCTGGTAAACGGAGTTATCCGCAGTCAAATCAGTGTGCCAAGAACGGCTTAACAATCGGTATGAAACACGTCAGACAACATTTGACCCAATGCGAGGTTGTATTGACGAACTAGATCGTTATAACGACCATAGAATTTGCGAAATGCTGACTTCAATCGAGACTGTTAAAATCCATGTACCATCAACTTGTTTGTCAGTATATTACCTCGATTTAAAAACTGACTATACCCAGAACAAGTTCTTGCATATCGAATCAATTGAGATATATAAACATCATAATATCTAAGTATGAAGCAGAAGTGGACGACTCTGTGGTGTCCTTTATCTCGAGCTCGCAGGGATATATCAAATCGACACATGAATGAAAGCTATCATTGTTAATAGACAAAATGTCATCGATATATCTAAAAGTCGAATTGAAGGTAACAGCGAGAGATTTTTTCTTCTCACGTAGAAGTTTTTGAATAAATTCTGCTTCATATGAATATAAAAACAGGTCAGCTAACAAAGGAGCATAATTTGTGCCCATGGGAATTCCAACAGACTGTTGGAAGACCTGATCACCAAAGACCACGAAGATGTTGTCAATGAGGAACTCTAGCATATTTTTTATTTCAACTTCAGAGTACTTGTGCGTGGAATCAGAGTGGTGTTTAACAAAGTAAGTTTTTGAATGACTGATCACTAGATATGAATATTTCCGTTTTCCATTTTTGTTGAAGAAGCAACTGTCTATGATGTCAAAAAGTCTAGTCTTTAATTTATCGTGGGTAATGGTCGTGTATAGTGTTGAAAAGTCATAGGTTTTAATGCTTTTGATTTGGGGAAAATTCTATGATTTCAAGTTTACTAAAAGTTCTTTAGAATTTTTTAAAATCCACATTTGATTAACACCACTTCTAGCATACGTAGTTGCACAGTAAGTTTGAAGTTTCTCCTTCACAGCTGTTAACATTTTCGTGAGGAGCAAAGATAGGGGCTTGGTAGAACACTTACTGGATCCAGCAATGTATCTTTGTTTGTAAGGGTTTTTATGTAGTTTAGGAATCCAGTATAGGTACGGTAACTCATGTTCATTCGACCCATTGACTGGAATATTAAATGTGTCTAAAACTGAAGCATGGTTTTGAAGAATTTCGTCTTTTGAAAGAGCAGTTGGAGTATAAGTATGATTACCAAAAGTGGAATTAATGCCAAATTCGTTTAAAATACAGTTGTAATAATGTATATGTAATATTTATTACTTCCTTTTAAATGAATACTTACTTTTAAATGAGAACTTATCTTTATTTGTTATATTAGGCTAAACGTTTGTGCCTAAAATCCAAACAATTGCCATCAGACTGTGTCATACAATGACCACTATTAACGCATGATTATTATATATTATTGTAGATTCTGATTACAAGCGTATAATGGTTGAAACACGTGTACTGCGGGTACAACGCCAATTCAAAATAACCCAAGGGATCGAACAGTTTTAAATAATTAAATCATAAATTCATAATAATGTGTTCTTCCGTCTCTTATTCTTCATAATGATTTAATCAAAGGTCCTATTACATAGTCCACCCTGAGGTGCCCGGATGTAATAAATAATAATAATAATACTAATATCCTTTATTTATACAGGATTGCACAATTAATTGTATAAACTAGTTTATATTGTGGTCCTGTCAAAATGTAATTAAATATCATCATTAAAATGTAATGATGATATTGGCACCTTGCACTGTGCAAAAGGTCAATATTGTAGTTCAGAGTTTTACTTTTTTACCGATCGTTTTTTATCAGTGGTCAAATCGTTCGCATCATGATATTGGCCGTGTCAAACTCAAAACGTAAAGAAAGGCAATGATTGATTACTTGTATTCATGGGATTTTCTAAACCAATTCAGCTTCATTGATAATATTTTGTATGCTTTGGAAAATAAATAATGAGCCATAATGCTTTGAAATTTTATTTCATAATTGATTAAACAAGTCCTAGCAGGATGTCCTCATTTAAACCCTCCCCATTCTCCGTTTCCAAACTGAAATAAAAAGGAACGATGTGATGTAAATTATTACGATCTCTACATGTTATAGAGTACTTGTAATTTCTATAAGACGGTTAGCTGTGGTGTTTATTTGTTTGTCACGTTTCAGTTTCTCCTCCACATCAACACAAAAACATCTGAAAAGTGAAGATAACGAACAGTGATCAATCTCATAACTCCCACAAGCAATACAAAATAGACGTCAATACGAAAGCATCAGGGATCTGCTTTAATATTTCTTCGGGTTCGTTCATTCGTGTGTCCTGTAAAAAAACACTTCATGTTTGAAGATACCGACATTGCTTAAAATCAGAATTTTCTTCATGCTGTGTGCTTCAATAACTATCACTTTTTAATTCAACATACCTATACAACGGGTCTGTTCTAACCGAATCGTAGGACTTACATTGTATCACGACATACCTACACAATAAATCTGTTCTAACACAGCGATATGACATCACGACATACCTACACAATGAATCTGTTCTAACACAGCGATATGACATCACGACATACCTACACAATGAATCTGTTCTAACACAACGATATGACATCACGACATACCTACACAATGAATCTGTTCTAACACAGCGATATGACATCACGACATACCTACACAATAAATCTGTTCTAACACAGCGATCTGACATCACGACATACCTACACAATAAATCTGTTCTAACACAGCGATATGACATCACGACATACCTACACAATAAATCTGTTCTAACACAGCGATATGAGTTATCACAACATACCTACACAATGAATCTGTTCTAAAACAGCCATAGGACTTATCACGACATACCTACACAATAGCTATGTTCTAACACAGCTATACGACTTATCACGACATACCTACACAATAGCTATGTTCTAACACAGCTATACGACTTATCACGACATACCTACATAATAGCTATGCTCTAACACAGCTGTTGAACTTATGACGGCTTACCTAGACAATTGGACTGTTGTAACACAGTCGTAGGACTTATCACGTAATACCCACACAATGAATCTGTTACATTATAGTAGTCAAGTACCAATTACAGAATCAGAAGAAATGAAATGAATATGAATAAAAATTAGATGTAATGAGATAATATAAAATAAAGACAGGCTTTGTAGATAGTAAACACTCACATGACAGGCTTTAGTAGATAGTAAACACTCACATGACAGGCTTTAGTAGATAATAACCACTCACGTGACAGGCTTTAGTAGATTGTAAACACTCATATGACAGGCTTTAGTAGATAGTAAACACTCACATGACAGGCTTTTGTAGATAGTAAACACTCACATGACAGGTTTAAGTAGATAGTAACCACTCACATGACATACTTTAGTAGATAGTAAACACTCACATGACAAGCTTTAGTAGATAGTAAACACTCACATGACAGGCTTTTGTAGATAGTAAACACTCACATGACAGGCTTTAGTAGATAGTAAACACTCACATGACAACCTTTAGTAGATTGTAAACACTCGCATGACAGACTTTAGTAGATAGTAAACACTCACATGACGTGTCTAGGTTTATTATCTTGTGCAAATGTGTTTATCTACGCTCATAATGCTGAACAAAATAATGTCATGGAATTTATCCATGCTTTTGAAATGTTTAAAATCGTTCGTCGTTCACTTTGTAAGAGTTGTTATTTTGACAGATTGTCTTAGAGATACTCCTATTACACATTCAGTCTCCATTAAGACAGAGGTATGGGACTAAGATAGGAGACCTTTCCTGTAAGACTTCACGAAAGGTGAAGACAACAAACAGTGATTAATCTCATCTTTTGCAATAGAGTTTTCTTAAATAGTGATTTGGGAAAGTCAAGATACTTTTTGACATCATACTAATAAGTACTGATGCTTAAGAAATTTTGATTTTGGAACCAAATTCATCAATCCATTTTAAAAGACACTGCTAATACAATTATATACAAACTCGAAATTTCATTAGCGCTTACTGAGACACTATTATAATCTCTATACAAATTTGAGAACTTCTCGTCCTACTAGCTTAGGATTTAAGATTTGAGATTCTATGGATTTTTTTAGTACAGGGACAACATTGTCATCAAGTTAGAATATGAGACCGTGTGCAATAAGGTTCCCGAATAAGCATTTAAATCGTAGAAAGAAATGTTTCTATAAACTCTAAGATAATATTTAAACTTCAAAAACAAGACAAGTATTTGCTCCATCTAATCAGCAAACACCAATTTGATATACTGTTGTATTATACTGGGGTAGATAATTTAACTTATTTAAAATCTTTAAAAAGAATGACATCCAGATTTTTATTTTTATCCGATAGTGAAACCCCTCTCTCATTTACCAAAATAAAGTTCCAAAAATATGAAACAATGAAATCAGGAAACCGATTAGCATTTTCATAAAATGGAGCTTGATATGAATTGAGGAAAAAACTTGGAAATTCCACAAATGCTGTATTAGATTAATATGAACCATTGAATTGGGAACAAAACTTTTAAGGAAATAGCAATAATTCTTAACTAGTGCACTAAAAAAACAAAAACAAAAACAAAAAACAAAAAAAACAAAAAACCAAAAAACAAGAAGTTGCGCATTGCATTTGTGTCATCTCAAAATTCAACCCGGTCGCATCATTGCCTGTACTTTTAGATGAAAACATGAAGAAAAGTGATCAATCTCATAAATCCTTTAGAGAATACAAAATTACGAGAAAGGCAAAGACCGATCTCTAGACACACAAGGGGTGAGGTCAAATGTCTATCAAGAGTAGGCATCCCCTGCAGACCGGTCATACCCGTCATGAACTCTATATTTTCATCCATCGTGAGCCCTATACTTTCATTGAGGAAATGAAGTAATCCGTAGTCAAAATTAGTATGTATAGAACAACTCAACAATTGGCATGGATCACGTCAGAAAGAATTCGACCTGATGACAGATAATTTATAAAAATTTTTGATTTGATATGGATAGATATCTGTGTTTGAAAATCTTAAAAATCAATACATGAAAGGTGAAGATAACGATCAATCTCATAACTCCTACCAGCAATACAAAATAGATAGTTAGGCAAACACCAACCCTTGGACACACCAGAGGTGGGATCAGGTGCCTAGGAGGAGTAAGCATCCTTGTCAACCGGTCACACCCGCCGTGAGCCCTATATCCTGATGAGATAAACGGAGTTATCCGTAGTCAAAATCAGTGTGTCATGAACGGCCTAACAATCGGTATGAAACATGTCAGACAGCATTTGACCCATTGATAGGTTGTATTGACGAACTAGATCGTTATAACGACCATAGAATTTGCGAAATGCTGACTTCAATCGAGACTGTTAAAATACCTGTACCTTCAGCTTGTTTGTCAGTAGCTTGCCTCGATTTAAAAACTGACAATACGTAGAACAAGCTCTTGCGTATCGAATAAGTTACGATATATAAACAACATATGCAGGCGACAATGGAATATTGCTACATGAATATGGAAAGTCGACGATGGAGAAGCTGAAATCATCCGATTTGTCAAACAGTTGAGTTGTCAGTTTGACGTTAATGTCTACTTTCAATAAAATATCTAAGTATAAAGCAGAAGTGGACGACTCTGTGGTGTCTTTTATTTCGAGCTCACAGGGATATAGCAAATCGACATATGAATGAAAGTTATCATTGTTGATAGACAAAACATCATCGATATATCTAAATGTCGAATTAAAGGCCACAGCAAAAAAATTTTTCTTCTCACGTAGAAGATTTTGAATAAATTCTGCTTCATATGAATATAGAAACAGGTCAGCCAACAAAGGAGCACAATTCGTGCCCATGAAAATTCCAACAGACTGTTGGAAGACCTGATCACCAAATATTACAGTGATAGTTTTTATTTCGACTTCAGAGTAACAAAGTAATTTTTGGATGACTGATCACTATATATGTATATTTCCCTTTTCCATTTTGTTGAAGAAGCAACTGTCTATGATATCAAAAAGTCCAGTCTTTAACTTATCATGAGGAATGGTCGTGTAAAGTGTTGAAAAGTCATAGGTTTTAATGTTATTCATTTGGGAAAATTTTTGCGATTTCAAGTTTACTAAAAGTTTTTTAGAATTTTTTATAATCCACATTTGATTAATAAGACCATAAATTTTGTTCTATAACGTTTTCTATTTTATGTTAAAATGCTACTGTCTTTATCGAGAAATGAAAAACATGGACACAGCATAGTTTTCTATTTGAGAGATGATTGTTGAATGTTCGTTGGTGCGTTTGTTGTTTCGCGTCTCATTGAAAACACGGACATTTAGACCTTTCATAAGAAACAGGTGGAGGAAACAAATAATAATCATTCCTATAATTCAATTCAAAAGAGTAAAAAATATTGGGAACAGGGCAAATACTAAAACCTGGACCCAACGGTGGTGTGATTATGCGTCTAGGAGGAGTAATCATTCCCTGTTGACCAGTCATACCCGCTGTAACCTCAGTATCAATGATATCAATTGTAGCACACTTTCGTAGGATAATTATGATGCATAATTTGTATTATCTGATGATGTATCATTTCAAATGAGAAGGAAGTTCAACCAGAAATCTCATCTAAGCACTTTTCCAAATCCAATTCCTTGTTTGTAAAGGTAAATGAATACTAGTAGAACGTTCGGACATATTTTTTTTTCCAGATGACCCTACGACACTGCCTGAGGAATGTGATATTTATATTGTGCATAACAATGCGTTGTATGTATAGTTTGGTGCTTGTTGAATGGTTTAGTTGTGATATTACATGCTCAGACACAGATTCCTGGAGTCTGCTCAAAGTATGCAAACATTTTATTGTATTCATATAATACCCCTTTTATAATTTTTATACATTCTAATTTTAAGATCTCCATTCATTGTTTTATGAAAACTCTTCCTCCAAATAGTGAAGGCCAACCTCTACAATGCTGTCGAAATTACAAAAGACTTGATGATTCATGTGAAGGTAATTATCAGAATTCTGAACTTTTTGGACTATTTTTAATTATGGTGATAGATATATTATGTAAGTAAAATCATCTGACAGTATGTTGGCCAGGCACCTTTGGAATAGATTGTAAGGAGGACTGTCCTGACGGGTTCTATTGATGTTTGTGTACAGAAGTCTGTGATTGTTCATGTGACAAGATATCTGGGTGTCATTCGTCAAATCAGACTGGTAAGAATAATTTGTGTGTAATTGTAAGTGTTATTAGCTCCACCTATGGTTTGCTTCAGACATTATAATGCAATTTGGTCTACCTTTGAATCCAGCACACTTGATCGTCTTGTATACTATAGGCATAATTAAAATTTCAATCGTACTAAGAGGGCCGTATTATGGAATTTCCGTCAAAAATAAGCTTTTTTAATCCTTGTATTTTTGTAATAAAGTCCCTGTCAAGAATCAATTTCCTGAAGAACTTGATTCCAGACATCTCGAGTTTTCGAGAAATCGGTTGATTGACCAATCATGGTTCTACGCCGTTTTTTTTGGCAATATTTTAGCCATTTTACGGCGGGAAATCGGGGTTTCAGAGATCCGGTATCCGTATTCTTGGTCGCCATATTCCTGGGTACCGATAAAAATATATATGTAAAACTTACCAATTTTGATGCTTCAGACGCGCACCTCGACAAACAATGCCCCCCCCCCCCGCGATGCCCAACCGAAACGCCCGAAACCCGAAACAGCAACGAGGCCCTAGAGCCACTATAGCTAAAAACAGAGTGCCAAAAAAAAATGGAGTCAAATTCGCCCAAGGACAAGAGCTATGCATGAGGGAGATAATCCTCAATTTTCAAAAGAATTTCTAAATTTTATAACAGCAATTTAAATATACATCCGTATTTTCAAGCTAGCAACGAAGTACTTAGCTACTGGGTGGTAGAAACCCTCAGGGACTAACAGTTCACCAGCAGAGGCCTCGACCCAGGGGTCATAATGTAAAACTTATACGGTACCAATTTTGATGCTCTAGACGCGCATCTCGACAAACAATGCCCCCCCCCCCATTATATATATATATATATATATATATATATATATATATATAATGACAAACTTCTCAACACTTTACAATGTATATTATTTACATATTTGCACATTATATTTTGTTTACTACAGTTCATTAACTTAATGAAATTAAAGTTGGTTTATGCTTCCACATCATATGTTCTTGTTCCCAAACTTTGGCGGGCAGAGGTGTAACTAACGAATGGGTGCCAACTATATCTCTGTGCACGCTTTGCTTGCTACGCCCAAACTAACTCGCAACTGGTATATCAAGTGAATATATACACATGTGTCTAAATTTACACCCGGTGAACATCATTAACTTTGCCTGTATGGAAACAAGTTAGGAATAAAATTATATACATTTAACTCTTTTGTACAAGGTTAAAACTAGGGAAAGTAGTTTGGACATGAAATGTGACACTTAAAGAACTTTAAATAATAATGCTTAATAATAATAATGATTGGTTTTATATAGCGCCTTTTCCAGCGTATGCTGCTCAAAGCGCTTTACAGTAATCAATGTGCATTATTATTCCGGCAGACCTTATATCAATCTAGAACTTTCTCAGCCTCCTAGGAAGCATACAGTGCAAGCTGCCATTACAAGCGCTAGAGCACTAATATTCTACATGTAACAATATCTTTCACTGTCTATAGCCAGGTACCCATTTTACACTTGGGTGGAGCGAGTAAATTCATGTAAAGTGCCTTTCCCAAGGACATAACGTCAGCCCTGCCGCGGCCAGGACTCGAATCCACGACCTTTCGGTCGAGAATCTGACGCCCTAACCACTAGGCCACCGACGCCACATAAGACACCTCATTCCAGTTCTGTATTTGTTACTTTTATGCGAAAAGTTGATCGTTAACCTTGCAAGCGCGTCAAATTTGAAATGATTATGTTCTGAATCAATTGATGGATATTGAACGAAATTTGTCTTAATTATTGATCACTCTGTTCAATCACATTTTTCTTTTAAAAGAAATGAATTTCATGTTTGTATAGACAGGGAATAAATGTGAGGCTTCACTCTCGAATAGTTCATGAACAGCATCAGCTCGAACAAGACAAATACTAACCCCTGGATATACCAGTGGTGGGATTAGGTGCCTAGGAGGAGTACGCATCCCCTGTCGACCGGCCACACCCGCCGTGAATCTATCAAGTATAAATGTTATGAATTATAGCGCTCCTTCGAATGATGATTAAAAATAGTAATTAAAAATGAAATTTATACTAAACAAATATATATTCCTCAACATTTTTACGTGTCACTTCAAATAGGAAGAAAGTTTCACCAGATATTTCATTTCAGCACATATCCAAATCACATTTCCTGTTTGGGAAGGTAAATCAGTATTATTAGAATGTTAGGGAACGTTTCCATATTAAGAATAAGCTATGATACTGGTTTTGGTATTGTAATGTTATCATGTGCATAATAATCCGCTTTTATTTGGTGGTGCTGTTGAATAGTTTATTTGTGATATCACTTGCTCAGATATATAATCCTGGGGTCTGCTCAAAGTATGTAAACATTTTGTTGTATGAATGATGATTTTTATACATTCTGATTTTAAATTCTCCATTCATTGCTTTATAAACCTGTTCCTCCAAACAGTAAAGGCGAGCCTCAACAATGTTGCCGAAATTACAAAAGACGTGGTGATTCATGTGAAGGTAATTATCAAAATAATTTCTTAGAATTCTAAACTGATTGGACTATTTTCAAATATATAAATATATATTATCAATCTGATTAAAATCAGATCTTTGATCCGTTCCGTTTTTGTAATGTCGCTACACAAACATTACAATAACGGAGCGGATCAAAGATCTGATTTTCATCACAGATTGATATATTATATAAGTAACATCTTCTGACAGAATGCGCTCCAGGCACGTTTGACATAGATTGTAAGGAGGACTGTCCTGACGGGTTCTATGGACGTTTTTGTACAGAAGTATGTAATTGTTCTTCGTGTGACAAGGTCTCTGGGTGTCAGCCGAATTCAACTCAGACTGGTAAGAAAAATATTTGTGTGTAATTTTAAGCCTTATTTCTCTGAAATCCCACACTTTGTAGTCTCACATTGATAATTTCATATTTCTAACCAATAGGCCTTACACCAATCCATTTTTATTTCAAACCGCGAGCTTGATCTTTTTTTCGCTGATTTATTTCATTTTGATATATTCCCATGTTGAATCCAACAAAGGCGAAGATAACGAGCAACGACCAATCTCATAACTCCTATAAAGGTGAAGATAAAGAACAATGATCATTCTCATAACTCCTATAACGGTGAAGACAACGAACAACGATAAATTTCATAACTCCTATTAAGAACTTGATACATTGTCAGAATGGGTTAAAAGCATAAGAGGGATTAGACACATGAAAACAATCCTTCTGTGTTTAGTAAGCCAGAAGTGATGAAAGAATTATATAGGTTACATGAGGAATATGTTTTGGTTCCAGCTGACAAAGCTAGTAACAACATTGTCTTTGTTTGTAAGTCTCATTATTACAACTGTATTTGAAACGAACTTGGCATTAATTCCACTTTTGGTAATCATACTTATACTCCAACAGCCCTTTCAAAAGATGAAATTCTTCAAAACCATGCTGCAGTTTTAGACACATTTAACATTCCAGTCAATGGGTCGAATGAATATGAGTTACCGTGCCTATACTGGATTCCCAAACTACTTAAAAACCCTTACAAACAAAGATACATTGCTGGATCCAGTAAGTGCTCTACCAAGCCCCTATCTTTGCTTCTCACGAAATTGTGAACAGCTGTGAAGGTGAAACTTCAAACTTACTGTGAGACTACATATGCCAGAAGTGGTGTTAATCAAAGGTGGGTTCTAAAAAATTCGAAAGAACTTTTATTAAACTTGAAATCACAGAATTTTTCCCAAAACGTCATCGATATATCTAAAAGTCGAATTGAAGGTCACAGTGAGATATTTTTTCTTCTCACGTAGAAGTTTTTGAATAAATTCTGCTTCATATGAATATAAAAACAGGTCAGCTAACAAAGGAGCACAATTCGTGCCCATGGGTTTCCAATTCCAATTTCCAAATTCAATAAAAATTTATATTGTACTGTAAAGATTTCCATTGTATGGTAAAAGGTGAGTGTTTTATGGCAACATCATATGTTTCTAATTGAGAGATGATTGGTGAATGTTTGTTGGTGCGTTTGTTGTTTACGTCCCATTGAAAACACGGACATTTAGACCTTTCATACGAAACAGGTTGAGGAAACGAATAATAATCATACCTATAATTCAATTCAAAAGAGTACAACATTGAGAGCAGGACAAACACTAAACCCTGGACTCACCGGTGGTGGGATTAGTCGCCTAGGAGGAGTCAGTATCCCCTATTGACCGGTCATACCCGCCGTAAGCTCTACATCTTGATCAGGTATCAATGATGTCAATTGTAGCACACTTTCATACGATACTTATGTTGTATATTCTGTAGTATCTGATGATGGGTCACTTCAAATGAGAGGGAAGTTCAACCAGAAATTTCATCTAAACACTTTTCCAAATCCAATTCCTTGTTTGTGAAGGTAAATACATACTGGTAGAACGTTCGGAAACATTTTGTTGTTCAGAAAACCTATGATAGTGCCTTAGTAATGTGATCTTTTATATTGTGCATAATAATGCGTTCTACGTTTAATTTGGTGTTGCTGTTGAATGGTTTAGTTGTGATACCACATGCCCAGACAGAAATGCCTGGAGTCTGCTCAACGTATGTAAACATTTTATTGTATAATACTCCCTTCATGATGTTTTATATATTTTAACATTCGGTTTTGGAATTTTCCATTCATTGCTTTATGAAAACTTTTCCTCCGAACAGAAATGGTAAACCTCTACAATGTTGTCGTAATTACAAAAGACGTGGTGATTCATGTGAAGGTAATTATCAAAATATTTGATATATCACTGAACTCGTTTTATTATGGTAATAGATGTATTATATAAGTAATGTCTTCTAACAGAATGTTGGCCAGGCACGTTTGGCATAGCTTGTAAGGAGAACTGTCCTGACGGGTTCTATGGACGTTTGTGTGCAGAAGTATGTGATTGTTCTTCGTGTGACAAGGTCTCTGGGTGTATTTTTTCAACTCAGACTGGTAAGAAAAATATTTGTGTGCAATTTTAAGTCTTATTTCTCTGAAATCGCAAACTTTCTAGTCTCTCATTGATAATTTCATATTCCTAACCAATAGCTCTTACAAATCCACTTTTATCTTAAACCACGAAATTGTTTGTTTGGTGCTGATTTATTTCATTTTGATACATCCAGGATCTCCCTTTGTTGATAGTGTGATATGGTTTATATTCAACGAGTTGTGTCTTTTCTATCGCTGAGCCTTGATGAGGGGATAGAAAACACAACGAGTTGGATATAGATCATATTAGACCACAAACCATGGAAGATAATTTTTATCACATGTTAACTCTCCTTCCCCGAATATTCATTTTCGTTGTTGTTTTGTCGGGAATTTTGCTTCAAGACATTTTGTAAACAAACTACGTAAAATTGACGTTTGTTTGTAACATGACAAACATCGTAGGAAAACATTGTGTAATAATAAAAAATTATGTAATAGGTGATATCCACTGGATAAAGGAGTAAACACGTGATAAATTTTCATGTTGAATCCATCTATTGAAAGATTAAAAGTGAACGTATGGAACATTATTTCTTCTCCCATCCTTTTATATTGACTGCAGAAGAGAAAAATCTAAACATTGATGTTATAGTAGAATGTTCATATACGTGTGAAGTGATATGGGGGGATGCAAAGATAACAAACAGTGATCAATCCTATAGGGAATACAATGTTGAAATTTGGGAAACGCAAACACTAAATCTCCAGAGATAGGATAATGTACCTAAGAAGAGTAAGCATCCCCTGACGATTGGTCACACCCACCGTAAGCCCTCTCCATCTTTGACCAGAATTAAAATTGGTCACATGAACTTAATAAATTAAATATTTGATAGGATCAGTTACATGGCCTTCCCATTACCTCTGGCTAGTGCGTTGACCCTTTAGCTCGATCTTGTGCCATAGGTCCAGGGTTTGATTCCCAGCAGAGGCATCTACTGAAAAAAGAGGTAAAATGGGAACATTTCACTTGTCATTGGATAAGAGCTTTGAGAGTCTTCAGAATCATTTAATGATTTGATAACTTTATGGTTTCTATAAAAGAAATTTCTCTCGTGTTTGCGGAAATATAAATGTTTCTAGAATTTTTGAATACATAATATGGCGATTCAAATGCCATGCGAAATGACTTGCATCGTTCTGGCTGTATATCTACCTAACTCAGTAAATGAGTATCGGGGTACTGGCACGTATATCTCGAGTTTAATCCGCAAGCGTCTTTTTTGTTTTTTGTTGAAATATTTTTTGAAACTCATGTCTTTTTTCTCCAAATTACTTTTTTTTACCCTTTTGACATATGTACTTATTGCCTATCATCATATATTTCAAGACTACAGCATTCCGTGCTGATTTGATAAACTTTTGCAAGGTATAATGAGGCAAATTGATGTTTTTTCTTCCTTTCCCATTGTCAGTTTATTTCCAATGGTTTTGAGTAAGAATGTACTTTTCTTGTATTACAGCAGAAACAGAACATTAATGACTCCAGATTCATGATTCAAAAAGGTGATTCTAACTTATATTCCGTATCAAAGATGTTTAAAGTAAATGAATATAATAGGAGAAGTTTAAATTTTTCTAGAAATGTACTAAACTATACACACAGGTGGATTACAAGTCAGTAGGATACTATTGAATCGATTCCCTCAACTCAGTCCATCTTCCATTAA
This sequence comes from Ostrea edulis, assembly GCF_947568905.1. Taxonomy (NCBI): domain Eukaryota; kingdom Metazoa; phylum Mollusca; class Bivalvia; order Ostreida; family Ostreidae; genus Ostrea; species Ostrea edulis. Next base: position 65,664,583 of record NC_079172.1, on the reverse strand, counting down.
CGAAGCTAATAGTGGTGATCCAGAATCAACATTTCATGGCGAGAAATTTGAACAGTTAAAAACTCAAATGTGTTGTCAGCAAAATGATTTTACTAATAATTCAATAAATTCACAACATAATAGTCATGCTAATATGTCGACTCTAGACAGTGTGTACAGTCATTTGAACATGGAAGTCGGCCATTACGACAAAATAGATCTGTCATTCGACAATAGTCAGGAAACTGATGAAGACTTATTCTCTCCACACAGATCAAACAGTTGTTGCAATAATACAGACTCGGGGTGTTCATCGCGAAGCTACGAGAAGAGATCTTTATTGTCGGTAAAGAAGTACAGCGAGGCTCTAAACAACAATTCACAAACAACTGATATATTTGAAACTCAGGACAATCGAGAAACCGAAATATCTAAAATTGGTATGACGAAGAAAAACGGAATTTCATCAGTAAAGGTGAAGGTAGAAACAATACTCTTGGACGAATTGTCATGAAAACTGCATAGCTTTAAAACGAAACCTGAAGATATCGAACAATAATTTGGTGTAGTGTAAAGTTGTATTCACATGCGAAGAACCTCATACAAAGAGACAAATCCCAAGACACAAAAGAACCTCATAAAAACAAATACTAAAGTACATACGAACCTCATACAAATACTGAGATACAGAAGAACCTCATACAATCAAATACTGAGACACAGACCTACCTCATAAATTTCGGGTTATGAAAATCTAGATATAATTCAACGTGTACATTCAAAATTTCCGAAAACTATTTTTAATTTGAAAAGATCAACTCCTAATCATATGATATATGGAAAATCTGGGCGTTTTCCGATCTATATCAAGGTTTTTACAAGAATGGTTACATACTGGGCAAAGTTGTTATACTCAGAAAATAAAATTGTTAATATTCTTTAGAGATATTTTCGTACCCAGTATGATAAAGTTGGATATAAAGCCCTTGGATTGACTATGTTCCAATTTTTTTAGTCATGTGTGGACTTTCAAATTTCTGGAATGAGCAAGGTTATTGTGTAAATGTTAAATGATTATCTACAGCACTTAATCTGATTTTTAAAGATCAATTTATTCAGAAATAGTCTTCTGATGTTGATGACTCTTCTAAGGGTCAGGTTTATAAACTTTTCAAACATTGTTATGGTTTAGAGAAATATGTACTTATTTTGACTGTAAAATTAAGAAAATCCTTTATGAAAGAGGGTGTTGCACCGAAGAGGGAATGTTTCCTAATCGGAGCTCCAAGCCAGTACTCGTCACGTAGAACTGACCTTCATCAATATTTATTCTCTTATTGCGTATTTGCCATTTAAATACCTGTAGGATTCCCCAGCACTAATGACAAGCCTAATACATTTTATGTGTCAATACATTATACATGTAGTCTAAACATAATTTTTGAAATCGTGAAAATTAAATTGTCTTTCTTTCCTAAGTACCAGATGCAATGTATACGATTACATATTACGAGTGCATCAAATATTTAATAGTTTGTACTTCTACAGTTTAAAATCACTTATACTCGTATGTATTATTTTCTACAACCAACAGTTGGCAACTGTAAATAACTCTGACTATAAAACAAAACATGGGAAGTTTAATAAGCATTAATAAAGTTCAACATAATTCAAAGTACATTGATTCACCATTTCAGAAATTCGCTACTGGAATACATATAATCTTTTCCACTCAAAGTGTTTGACAGTTATTTACTTTGTTTGGCCCTAAAGTTTTTCTTTCAAAGCTTTGCAAAGTTCACAACGGTTTTTCGTAAAAGGCACCATACCTTTGTCAACAACTTTCAGTCAGAAAAACATACAAGTTCTCGTTAGCCACCTTGCTTATTAAAAAAAAACAGGTATTGCATGCTGTATTCAGCTTGTTTGTTGCGAGTCCTATTCACAAACTAAACAGTGTCCTTAAAAAAGAAAATATCGTTACCAATTAAAGTCGATGACCTTTTTTATTTATGTAAAAGTCGATGACCTTAACCACTGAACCAAGCAGTAAACCTTACATTACTATGGAAATTAACATACACGTGAAGTTGAAAATAATATCAGTGAAATTGTTTCGATTTTTTGAAATTTACAAAAAATGCCCTTGTAGAACAAAATTTCAAAGCTAAGGTTTTAGTGGAAAACTTGAAGAACATGTTCTTACTAAATTTATTTTGTTTCACGGAGGCAGTTTTTCTTAAATTCGGGAATACCCCTCCATTTTAACGCTAAACATCATATAAATCGCTTATTGCTTGATTTAAACTCGAATTATTTTGATTAACTTTTGTCAATACACGTCTTTCAAACTTATTTCAAAAATGTTTGAATTAAGACATAAGTTCCGATTGGATTTATCATATTTTTGAATAACTTCATTTTATCGATCTTTCATGCAAAATTAACATGAGACGTGTAACACCTTCTTTCGCATTTCAAATCACCGTTTACCCAGAGACAGGAAGATGGTATGGTATTCCTCAGAATGAAAGAATAGGTAAATTTTGTAATAAAGGAGAAACAGGAGAAGAATTCCATTTTATTTTAGAGTGTCCAACTATTTCACAATTAAGGAAAAATACATAGACAAATTCGTTTATGAAAGACCAAATATTCTGAATTTTTCTAATCTATTTTCAACTCAAGATATGAAAATATTAAGAAATCTCTGTGTTTTTATTTCTCAGATTTTTGAGATTGTCTGTTGTTCTTCATAATTGTTCTTCTGCTACCTCTTAAACTTAAATCCGGAAACTGATTAACACTTTCTTAAAATGGAGTTTTGTAGGAATAGAGTAGAATATTCGACAAATGCTGTATTAATTAAAATGAGCTATTGGATGAGGAACAAAACGTTTAAATGAATTGCAGTTAGGTGCATTGCATTTGTGTTGTCTAGTAGGTATTCCCTGTAGAACAGCCACACCAGCCGTAAGCGCTATATTTTGATTGAGGTAACGAAAAAATCCGTACTCAAAGTTAGTATATATAGAACAACTCAACAATTGGTATGAATCACGTCAGAGAGAATTCGAGCTGATGACAGGTAATTTGTAACTTAGTTCATTATAACGATTTGATATGGAGAGATATGTGTTTGAATAATTCCAAATTCAATAAAAATTTATATTGTATTGTAAAGATTTCCATTGCATGCTAAAAGGTGAGTGTTTTATGTCAACAGCATAGTTTTCTAATTGAGAGATGTTTGGTGAATGTTGGTGCGTTTGTTGTTTACGTCCCATTGAAAACACGGATATTTGAACCTTTCATACGAAACAGGTGGAGGAAACGAATAATAATCATCCCTATAATTCAATTCAAAAGAGTACAACATTGAGAACAGGAGAAACACTTAACCCTGGACTCACCGGTGGTGGGATTAGGCGCCTAGGAGGAGTCAGTATCCCCTATTGACTGGTCATACCCGCCGTAAGCTCTAAATCTTGATCAGTATCAATGATGTCAATTGTAGCACACTTTCGTACGATAAGTATGTTATATATTCTGTAGTATCTGATGATGTGTCACTTCAAATGATAGGGAAGTTCAACCAGAAATCTGATCTAAGCACTTTTCCGAATTCAATTGTTTATCTGGGAAGGTAAATAAATACTGGTAGAACGTTGGGAAACATTTCGTTGTTCAGAAAGCCTATGGTACTGCCTTAGTAATGTGATCTTTTATATTGTGCATAATAATGCGTTCTACATTTCATTTGGTGTGGCTGTTGAATGGTTTATTTGTGATATCAGATGCTCAAACAGTGAATCTTGGAGTCTGTTCAAAGTATGTAAACGTTTTATTGTATGTTACGACTTTTATGATGTTTGATATATTCTAATTTCAAGATCTCCATTCATTGTTGAATGAAAACTTTACCTCCAAACAGTGAAGGCGACCCTCTACAATGCTGTCGTAATTACAAACTACGTGGTGATTCATGTGAAGGTAACTATCAGAAAAGTTTCTGAGAATTCTGAACTGTTTGAACTATTTTCTATTATGGTAATTGATGTATCATAAATGATGTCTTCGAACAGAATGTTGGCCAGGCACCTTTGGCATAGATTGTAAGGAGGACTGTCCTGACGGGTTCTATGGACCTTTATGTGCAGAAGTCTGTAATTGTTCTTCATGCGACAAAGTCTCTGGGTGTCATTCTTCAACTCAGACTGGTAAGAAAAATATTTGTGTGTAATTTTCAGTGTTATTTCTCTGAAATCGCAAACTTTCTAAGATCACATTGATAATTACATATTTCTGACCAATAGCTTTTACAAATCCACTTTTATCTTAATCCACAAAATTTTATTTCTTTTTGATACATTCAGGATCTCCCATTGTTTGTAGTTTGATATGACTTATATTCAAGAAGTTGTGCGTTTTCTATCGCTGAGCCTTTATGAGGGGGTAGAAAACACACGAGTTGGATATAAATCCTGTCAAACCACAAACCAAAGAAGATAATCTTCAACACATGTTAACACTCCTCCCCCGATTATTCATTTACGTTGCTGTTTTGTCGGGAATTTAGTTTCGAGACATTTTGTAAATAAACTACGTAAAATTGACGTTTGTTTGTGACGTGACAAACGGCGTGGAAAAACATAGTGTAATAATTAAGAATTATGTATTAGGTGAAATCCATTGCAGAAAGGAGTAAACACGTGATAAATTTTCATGTTGAATCCATCTATTGGAAGATTAAAAGTGAACGTATGGAACATTATTTCTTCTCCTATCCTTTACGGAGGGGTGTCCGGGTAGCGGAGAGGTAGCACTCTCGCTTGTCACCGCTGCGACCTGAATTCGATCCCCGTGATCAGCAATGGTTGTATGTGAGAGGGTATGGCGGTCGCCCCCCCCCCCCCCCCGGACACGTGCGTTAACTCCCACATCAATGACCCCCTAGCGCAAACATCCGTGCATCAAAGGACCCCATTGGAAATAAGCTTTCGAGCTTTCATGGGTTATCCTTAGTATGTATGTATGTATGTTTGTATGTATGTATATAACGAATAATATTTATTTATTTTATATTGACTGCAGAAAAGGAAAGTCTAAACATTAACGTTATGGTAGAATGTCCCTATACATGTGAAGTGGGGGAAAAGGGAAATATAACAAACAGTAATCAATCCTATAGGGAATACGATGTTGGGATTTAGGGAAACGCGGACACTAAATCACCAGAGATAGGATAATATACCTAGGAAGAGTAAGCATCCCCTTATGAATGGTCACACCCACCGTAAGCCCTCTCCATCTTTAAGAAGAATTAAAATTGGTCACATAAACTACATAAATTAAATATGTGGTAGTATCAGTTGCCTGATCTTCCAATTAGATGTGGCTAGTGAGTCACTCCTTTAGCTCGATCGGTAGATCACTGGACACTTGTGCCATAGGTCCAGGGTTTGATTCCCAACAGAGGCATATACCAGTCTCTGTTACAAATAGAGTTACCGATGTCAGATAATTTTCACCAGAAACTCATTTATCTCTTATTCTTATATTTCCAGATAAGGATATCAATTTTATTTCAGAGAATTCCAATAATGAGAGCGTTATCATTGGTTCATCATTGGCAGGAAGTCTTACTTTCATTATAGTTATCGTCATCTACTGCAAAAAGAGGTAAAATAGGAATATTTCACTTGGCATTGGATGAGAGCTTTGGAAGTCTTAAAAATCATTTGATGATTTGATAATTTTATGGTTTCTATAAAAGAAATTTCTCCCGTGTTTGCGGAAATATAAATGTTTCTAGAATTTTTAAATACATAATATGGCGATTCAAATGCCATGTGAAATGGCTTGTATCGTTTTGGCTGTATATCTACGTAGCTCAGTAGACACGTATCGGGGTACTGACACGCAGATCCCGTGTTCAAATCCGCCAAACCGCCGCAGTGGCCGAGAGGTTAGAACGGTCGCTGGCATGCGGAAGGCCGGTGTTCGAATCCCGGCCGCGACAGACCTATGTCGTTAAAATAGGTAGTGACAGTTCCATCGCCAAACGCTCGGTATCAGGTGTGAATGTCACGGGTCCTCGGAGATGACCTTAAAATCGGAAGTCCCGTGTCACAGTAGGTGTGGCACGCTAAATAACCCACACTGCTCAATGACCGTAAGCGCCGAGCATAGGCCTAAATTTTAAGCCCTTTACCGGTCGTGGTGACGTCTCTATATTAGTGAAAAATTATCGAGCGTTAAGCAAGATACAATCAATCAATTAATCAAATCGACCAGCGTCTTTCTTTTTTGTTAAAATAAATGTTTGAAACTCGTGGCTTTTTTCTCTAAATTGCATTTTTAAAACCTTTTGACATATGTACTTATTGCCTATCATCAAATCTTTCAAGACTACGGCATTTCGTGCTGATTTGAAAAACGTGTTCAAAGTGTAAAGAGGCAACTTGCTGTTTCTTCTTCCGTGCGAATTGCCTGTTTATTTCCAACGATTTTGATTAAGTATATACTTTTCTTGTATTACAGCAGAAACAGAACCTTAATGACTCCAGATTCATTGATTCAAAAAGGTGATTCTAACTCATATTTCGTATCAAAGATGTTTAAAGTAAATGAATATAATTGGAGAAGTATAATTTTTTCTAGTAATTTGCTAAACTATACACACAGGCGGATTACAAGTCAGTACGATACCATTGAATCGATTCCCTCAACTCAGTCCATCTTCCAGTAACGAAGCTAATAGTGGCGATCCAGAATCAACATTTCACGGCGGGAAGTTTGAACCGTTAGAACCTCAAATGTGTTGTCAGCAAAATGATTTAACTGATAATTCGATAAGTTCAAAAGAGAATAGTCATGCTAAGCTGTTGTCTTCAGACAGTGTGTACTGTCATATGAACATGGAAGTCGGCCATTACGACATAATAGATCTGCCATTCGATAGTAGTCAGGAAACTGATGAAGACTTCTACTCTTCACACAGTTCAAACAGTTGTTGCAATAATACAGACTCGGGGTGTTCATCGAAAAACAGCGAAAATGGATCTTTATCGTCCGTAAAGCAGTGCAGCGAAACTCTAAACAAAAATTCACAAACAGGAGATATATTTGGAACCCATGACATCCGCGAAATAGGACATTTTAAAACTGGCATGATGAAGAAAAATGGAATTTCATCAGTAAAGGTGAAGATAGAAGCAATGCACTTAGAAGAATTGTCAAGAAAATTGCGTAACTTTAAACAGTACCCTGAAGATACCGAATTCAATGATTTGGTGTAGTTTAAAGTTGCATTCATATGCAAAGAACCTCATACAAATAGAAAAATACTAAAAAACAGATGAACCTCATCCGGACAAATACTGAGATGCTGATGAACATAATAGAGAAAATACTGAAATACCGAGATATTGACGAGCCTTTTACAAAGAAATACTTTTTTCCTTCCACGGAGATTGCAGACATCAAGAAATTAAGATATTGAAAGATTCCAATTTAGAATTTTGAATTAGCTATGACAGAATTGCACATTTTAAAATGGTTTGATTTATATTGGATCATTGCATAAAGCGCTGTTTTTGTATGCATGCAGCTAGGGACACCTGGGGCACTGGATTTAAAGGTTACGAGTTTGTGAATATACTACATAGTTTTACATTCCTCTGTATATTTCCTATTTATCTACATCGCCAACGTATTGTTTTTCTTTTATTTCACAATAACACTGAGAATCAAAGATGAAACACAGCACAAACTTGCAAAGCAAAATTCCTGTTTAACTTTCCAGTCCTAATGTGACAGGGTGTAATGATACTGTCAAGATAGCGGCTTCCACTGTTGAAAGGGTCGGTGTTGTATCAGTTCAGAGTTTTACTTTACCGATCGTTATGGATCAGTGGTCAACTCGTCTGCATCATAACATTGGCGGTGTCAAACTCAAGACGTAAAGAAAGGCACAGATTCATTATTCAACAAAGGTGGATTTTAGAAGTGAGAGTAATGGATCTTTCAAATGATACCTTGAAAACCGAGGTACTGGGTTTTCTGAGCGTTAACACATTACACCACCCACTGCTACCGCACTGAGCGCAATGCATTGGTCTAAATTTGTGGCATGTCATTTGGAGCTGATGACATTTGAATACAAGGTGGAAAAATCAAGGTACATAGAAACGGATACAAATAAAGCATGTTACGTTAGACGTAAAGAAAGGCAATGATTGACTACCTGTATTCACCAAAGGAGGGGGGTATAGAAGTGAGAGTCCAGGATCTTTTACACGAGACCTTGCAAACCGAGGTACAGTGTTCCGGTGGGTGTTGGCAGATTAAAACCTACATTGTTTGCACGTTGCGTGACACGCATAGGCAGAAAATGAAGGGACTTGGTTTGCAGCTGTTGGCATCTCAATACAAGCGAAACAAAATTCAAACATACATACAAACAGAAACCAACAAAGCATGTTTCTTTCATTGGTCAAATAACAGGACACATATGTGCAAATGTATTTTCACAACACGCTTGCGCTATTAGCACATTTTTTTTAAAGTAACGCGTGATATTCTTGCGTTTCCTAAAAAATGTTTATCCTTTCCAATCTTTATTCATAGCACAACAATACCAGAATTGGTTTTGAAATAACGTTCCCAGTTACAGGATTGATGAACTTTGTCACATTATACTTCTAGGTTAAGGTACATAGATTACATAAAGCAGATGATATGGTTTTTCAACTCATTCAAACACTTGACATTATTTGTAATAAACACTCCACTAATTAATCGGAATCTCGTGACTTGTATTTGAACCTTCACCTGTCACATTCTAGCTGGTAGTAACTATATACTCAAATTGTAACCAATGAATATCCATCTAACATATTTTGGATGACAGAACCGTTGCATTAGATTGCCGAGGTTGCTAGTGGACTGTTATCATTCAAACGTATTCCCCTCACTTGTAAACGGCTGTAGATTAAAGTTATTCTACATTACAATGTTTGTCTCCCTTATTGGTTAACCGCTATTATGAAATGCGAAGTCACGAACAGTGATCAATCTCATGATTCCTGTAAAGGTGAAGATAACGAACAGTGATCAATCTCATAACTCCTACAAGCAATATAAAATAGAGAGTTAGGCAAACACCGACCCCTGGATAAATCTGAAGTTGTCGTTTTATTTATGAGTGAAAATCTCTATCTTAAATTTATTGTCACGCTTGCTTGTCGACAGGCCTAGACAAAACTTTATGCACTTGCCAGTGAACAGTTCTAGGTAGAACTTCTCGTCCTACTAGCTACTGAACAGCTCAAGATTAAATTTCTTATCTTGCTTACTAGTGAACAGCTCAGGTTATAATTCTTATCCCGTTTACTAGTGAACAGCTCAGATTGAACTTCTTATCCCGCTTACTAGTGAACAGCTCAGATTATACTTCTTAACCCGCTAACTAGTAAACAGCTCAGATTAAATTTCTTATCCTGCTTACTAGTAAGCACCTCAGATTGAACTTCTTATCCTGCTTACTAGTAAACAGCATAGACCAAACTTCTTGTCCTGCTTATTAGTGAACAGCTCAGATTATACTTCTTACCCAGCTTACTATTGAACTGCTCAGATTAAACTTCTTATCCCGCTTACTAGTGAACAGCTCAAGATTAACTTGTAATATCGCTTGCTTGTGAACAGTTCTAGATACATGTATACAAGGTGAAGAATATATCTTTTTGCTCTATGAAATCCTCATATAGGAAGGTGAAGATAACGAACATTGATCAATCTCATAACTCCTACAAGCAATACAAAATAGATAGTTGGGCAAACACGGACCCCTGGACACACCAGAGGTAGGATCAGGTGCCTAGGAGGAGTAAGCACCCCCTGTTGACCGGTCACACCCTCCGTGAGCCCCATATCCTGATCTGGTAAACGGAGTTATCCGCAGTCAAATCAGTGTGCCAAGAACGGCTTAACAATCGGTATGAAACACGTCAGACAACATTTGACCCAATGCGATGTTGTATTGACGAACTAGATCGTTATAACGACCATAAAATTTGCGAAATGCTGACTTCAATCGAGACTGTTAAAATCCATGTACCATCAACTTGTTTGTCAGTATATTACCTCGATTTAAAAACTGACTATACCCAGAACAAGTTCTTGCATATCGAATCAGTTGAGATATATAAACATCATAATATCTAAGTATGAAGCAGAAGTGGACGACTCTGTGGTGTCCATTATCTCGAGCTCGCAGGGATATATCAAATCGACACATGAATGAAAGCTATCATTGTTAATAGACAAAACGTCATCGATATATCTAAAAGTCGAATTGAAGGTAACAGCGAGAGATTTTTTCTTCTCACGTAGAAGTTTTTGAATAAATTCTGCTTCATATGAATATAAAAACAGGTCAGCTAACAAAGGAGCACAATTTGTGCCCATGGGAATTCCAACAGACTGTTGGAAGACCTGATCACCAAAGACCACGAAGATGTTGTCAATGAGGAACTCTAGCATATTTTTTTATTTCAACTTCATTGTACTTGTGCGTGGAATCAGAGTGGTGTTTAACAAAGTAAGTTTTTGAATGACTGATCACTAGATATGAATATTTCCGTTTTCCATTTTTGTTGAAGAAGCAACTGTCTATGATGTCAAAAAGTCTAGTCTTTAATTTATCGTGGGTAATGGTCGTGTATAGTGTTGAAAAGTCATAGGTTTTAATGCTTTTGATTTGGGAAAAATTCTATGATTTCAAGTTTACTAGAAGTTCTTTAGAATTTTTTAGAATCCACATTTGATTAACACCACTTCTGGCATACGTAGTTGCACAGTAAGTTTGAAGTTTCTCCTTCACAGCTGTTAACATTTTCGTGAGGAGCAAAGATAGGGGCTTGGTAGAACACTTACTGGATCCAGCAATGTATCTTTGTTTGTAAGGGTTTTTATGTAGTTTAGGAATCCAGTATAGGTACGGTAACTCATGTTCATTCGACCCATTGACTGGAATATTAAATGTGTCTAAAACTGAAGCATGGTTTTGAAGAATTTCGTCTTTTGAAAGAGCAGTTGGAGTATAAGTATGATTACCAAAAGTGGAATTAATGCCAAATTCGTTTAAAATACAGTTGTAATAATGTATATGTAATATTTATTACTTCCTTTTAAATGAATACTTACTTTTAAATGAGAACTTATCTTTATTTGTAATATTAGGCTAAACGTTTGTGCCTAAAATCCAAACAATTGCCATCAGACTGTGTCATACAATGACCACTATTAACGCATGATTATTATATATTATTGTAGATTCTGATTACAAGCGTATAATGGTTGAAACACGTGTACTGCGGGTACAACGCCAATTCAAAATAACCCAAGGAATCGAACAGTTTTAAATAATTAAATCATAAATTCATAATAATGTGTTCTTCCGTCTCTTATTCTTCATAATGATTTAATCAAAGGTCCTATTACATAGTCCACCCTGAGGTGCCCGGATGTAATAAATAATAATAATAATACTAATATCCTTTATTTATACAGGATTGCACAATTAATTGTATAAACTAGTTTATATTGTGGTCCTGTCAAAATGTAATTAAATATCATCATTAAAATGTAATGATGATATTGGCACCTTGCACTGTGCAAAAGGTCAATATTGTAGTTCAGAGTTTTACCTTTTTACCGATCGTTTTTTATCAGTGGTCAAATCGTTCGCATCATGACATTGGCCGTGTCAAACTCAAAACGTAAAGAAAGGCAATGATTGATTACTTGTATTCATGGGATTTTCTAAACCAATTCAGCTTCATTGATAATATTTGTTATGCTTTGGAAAATAAATAATGAGCCATAATGCTTTGAAATTTTATTTCATAATTGATTAAACAAGTCCTAGCAGGATGTCCTCATTTAAACCCTCCCCATTCTCCGTTTCCAAACTGAAATAAAAAGGAACGATGTGATGTAAATTATTACGATCTCGACATGTTATAGAGTACTTGTAATTTCTATAAGACGGTTAGCTGTGGTGTTTTTTTTGTTTGTCACGTTTCAGTTTCTCCTCCACATCAACACAAAAACATCTGAAAGGTGAAGATAACGAACAGTGATCAATCTCATAACTCCCACAAGCAATACAAAATAGACGTCAATACGAAAGCATCAGGGATCTGCTTTAATATTTCTTCGGGTTCGTTCATTCGTGTGTCCTGTAAAAAAAACACTTCATGTTTGAAGATACCGACATTGCTTAAAATCAGAATTTTCTTCATGCTGTGTGCTTCAATAACTATCACTTTTTAATTCAACATACCTATACAACGGGTCTGTTCTAACCGAATCGTAGGACTTACATTGTATCACGACATACCTACACAATAAATCTGTTCTAACACAGCGATATGACATCACGACATACCTACACAATGAATCTGTTCTAACACAGCGATATGACATCACGACATACCTACACAATGAATCTGTTCTAACACAACGATATGACATCACGACATACCTACACAATGAATCTGTTCTAACACAGCGATATGACATCACGACATACCTACACAATAAATCTGTTCTAACACAGCGATCTGACATCACGACATACCTACACAATAAATCTGTTCTAACACAACGATATGACATCACGACATACCTACACAATAAATCTGTTCTAACACAGCGATCTGACATCACGACATACCTAAACAATAAATATGTTCTAACACAGCGATATGAGTTATCACAACATACCTACACAATGAATCTGTTCTAACACAGCTATACGACTTATCACGACATACGTACATAATAGCTATGCTCTAACACAGCTGTTGAACTTATGACGGCTTACCTAGACAATTGGACTGTTGTAAAACAGTCGTAGGACTTATCACGTAATACCCACACAATGAATCTGTTACATTATAGTAGTCAAGTACCAATTACAGAATCAGAAGAAATGAAATGAATATGAATAAAAATTAGATGTAATGAGATAATATAAAATAAAGACAGGCTTTGTAGATAGTAAACATTCACATGACAGACTTTAGTAGATAGTAAACACTCACATGACAGGCTTTAGTAGATAGTAAACACTCACATGACAGGCTTTAGTAGATAGAAAATACTCACATGACAGGCTTTAGTAGATAGTAAACACTCACAGGACATACTTTTGTAAATAGTAACCACTCACATGACAGACTTTAGTAAATAGTAACCACTCACATGACATACTTTAGTAGATAGTAAACACTCACATGACAGCTTTAAGTAGATAGCAACCACTCACATGACAGGCTTTTGTAGATAGTAAACACTCACATGACAGGCTTTAGTAAATAGTAACCACTCACATGACAGGCTTTAGTAAATAGTAACCACTCACATGACATACTTTAGTAGATAGTAAACACTCACATGACAGCTTTAAGTAGATAATAACCACTCACATGACAGGCTTTAGTAGATAGTAACCACTCACATGACAGGCTTTAGTAGATAGTAAATACTCACATGACAGGCTTTAGTAAATAGTAACCACTCACATGACAGGCTTTAGTAGATAGTAAACACTCACATGACAGGCTTTTGTAGATAGTAACCACTCACATGACAGGCTTTAGTAGATAGTAAACACTCACATGACAAGCTTTAGTAGATAGTAAACACTCACATGACAGGCTTTTGTAGATAGTAAACACTCACATGACAGGCTTTTGTAGATAGTAAACACTCACATGACAGGCTTTAGTAAATAGTAACCACTCACATGACAGGCTTTAGTAGATAGTAACCACTCACATGACCGGCTTTTGTAAATAGTAACCACTCACATGACAGGCTTTTGTAAATAGTAAACACTCACATGATCGGCTTTTGTAATTAGTAACCACTCACATGACAGGCTTTTGTAAATAGTAACCACTCACATGACCGGCTTTTGTAATTAGTAACCACTCATATGACAGGCTTTTGTAAATAGTAACCACTCACATGACCGGCTTTTGTAAATAGTAACCACTCACATGACAGGCTTTTGTAAATAGTAAACACTCACATGACCGGCTTTTGTAATTAGTAACCACTCACATGAAAGGCTTTTGTAAATAGTAACCACTCACATGACCGGCTTTTGTAATTAGTAACCACTCATATGACAGGCTTTTGTAAATAGTAACCACTCACATGACAGGCTTTTGTAAATAGTAACCACTCACATGACAAGCTTTTGTAATTAGTAACCACTCATATGACAGGCTTTTGTAAATAGTAACCACTCACATGACAGGCTTTTGTAAATTGTAACCACTCACATGACAGGCTTTAGTAGATTGTAAACAATCACATGACAGGCTTTAGTAGATAGTAAACACTCACATGACAGGCTTTAGTAGATAGTAAACACTCACATGACAGGCTTTTGTAGATAGTAAACACTCACATGACATACTTTAGTAGATAGTAACCACTCACATGACAGGCTTTAGTAGATAGTAAACACTCACATGACAGGCTTTAGTAGATAGTAAACACTCACATGACAGGCTTTAGTAGATAGTAAACAGTCACATGACAGGCTTTAGTAGATAGTAAACACTCACATGACAGACTTTAGTAGATAGTAAACACTCACATGACAGGCTTTAGTAGATAGTAAACACTCACATGACAGACTTTAGTAGATAGTAAACACTCACATGACAGGCTTTAGTAGATAGTAAACAGTCACATGACAGACTTTAGTACATAGTAAACACTCACATGACAGGTTTAAGTAGATAATAACCACTCACATGACAGGCTTTAGTAGATAGTAAACACTCACATGACAGGCTTTAGTAGATAGTAAACAGTCACATGACAGGCTTTAGTAGATAGTAAACACTCACATGACAGACTTTAGTAGATAGTAAACACTCACATGACAGGCTTTAGTAGATAGTAAACACTCACATGACAGACTTTAGTAGATAGTAAACACTCACATGACAGGCTTTAGTAGATAGTAAACAGTCACATGACAGACTTTAGTACATAGTAAACACTCACATGACAGGTTTAAGTAGATAATAACCACTCACATGACAGGCTTTAGTAGATAGTAAACACTCACATGACAAGCTTTTGTAGATAGTAAACACTCACATGACAGGCTTTATTAGATAGTAAACACTCACATGACAACCTTTAGTAGATTGTAAACACTCACATGACAGACTTTAGTAGATAGTAAACACTCACATGACGTGTCTAGGTTTATTATCTTCTGCAAATGTGTTTATCTACGCTCATAATGCTGACCAAAACAATGTCATGGAATTTATCCATGCTTTTGAAATGTTTAAAATCGTTCGTCATTGACTTTGTAAGAGTTGTTATTTTGACAGATTGTCCTAGAGATACTCCTATTACACATTCAGTCTCCATTAAGACAGATGTATGGGACTAAGATAGGAGACCTTTCCTGTAAGACTTCACGAAAGGTGAAGACAACAAACAGTGATTAATCTCATCTTTTGCAATAGAGTTTTCTTAAATAGTGATTTGGGAAAGTCAAGATACTTTTTGACATCATACTAATAAGTACTGATGCTTAAGAAATTTTGATTTTGGAACCAAATTCATCAATCCATTTTAAAAGACACTGCTAATACAATTATATACAAACTCATTAGCGCATACTGAGACACTGTTATAATCTCTATACAAATTTGAGAACTTCTCGTCCTACTAGCTTAGGATTTAAGATTTGAGATTCTATGGATTTTTTTAGTACAGGGACAACATTGTCATCAAGTTAGAATATGAGACCGTGTGCAATAAGGTTCCCGAATAAGCATTTAAATCGTAGAAAGAAATGTTTCTATAAACTCTAAGATAATATTTAAACTTCAAAAACAAGACAAGTATCTGCTCCATCTAATCAGCAAACACCAATTTGATATACTGTTGTATTATACTGGGGTAAATAATTTAACTTATTTAAAATCTTTAAAAAGAATGACATCCAGATTTTTATTTTTATCCGATAGTGACACCCCTCTCTCATTTACCAAAATAAAGTTCCAAAAATATGAAACAATGAAATCAGGAAACCGATTAGCATTTTCATAAAATGGAGCTTGATATGAATTGAGGAAAAAACTTGGAAATTCCACAAATGCTGTATTAGATTAATATGAACCATTGAATTGGGAACAAAACTTTAAGGAAATAGCAATAATTCTTAACTAGTGCACTAAAAAAACAAAAACAAAAACAAAAAACAAAAAAACAAAAAACCAAAAAACAAGAAGTTGCGCATTGCATTTGTGTCATCTCAAAATTCAACCCGGTCGCATCATTGCCTGTACTTTTAGATGAAAACATGAAGAAAAGTGATCAATCTCATAAATCCTTTAGAGAATACAAAATTACGAGAAAGGCAAAGACCGATCTCTAGACACACAAAGGGTGAGGTCAAATGTCTATCAAGAGTAGGCATCCCCTGCAGACCGGTCATACCCGTCATGAACTCTATATTTTCATCCATCGTGAGCCCTATACTTTCATTGAGGAAATGAAGTAATCCGTAGTCAAAATTAGTATGTATAGAACAACTCAACAATTGGCATGGATCACGTCAGAAAGAATTCGACCTGATGACAGATAATTTGTAAATTTGTTTGATTTGATATGGATAGATATCTGTGTTTGAAAATCTTAAAAATCAATACATGAAAGGTGAAGATAACGATCAATCTCATAACTCCTATCAGCAATACAAAATAGATAGTTAGGCAAACACCAACCCTTGGACACACCAGAGGTGGGATCAGGTGCCTAGGAGGAATAAGCATCCTTGTCAACCGGTCACACCCGCCGTGAGCCCTATATCCTGATGAGATAAACGGAGTTATCCGTAGTCAAAATCAGTGTGTCATGAACGGCCTAACAATCGGTATGAAACATGTCAGACAGCATTTGACCCATTGATAAGTTGTATTGACGAACTAGATCGTTATAACGACCATAGAATTTTGCGAAATGCTGACTTCAATCGAGACTGTTAAAATACCTGTACCTTCAGCTTGTTTGTCAGTAGCTTGCCTCGATTTAAAAACTGACAATACGTAGAACAAGCTCTTGCGTATCGAATAAGTTACGATATATAAACAACATATGCAGGCGACAATGGAATATTGCTACATGAATATGGAAAGTCGACGATGGAGAAGCTGAAATCATCCCATGTGTCAAACAGTTGAGTTGTCAGTTTGACGTTAATGTCTACTTTCAATAAAATATCTCAGTATAAAGCAGAAGTGGACGACTCTGTGGTGTCTTTTATTTCGAGCTCACAGGGATATAGCAAATCGACATATGAATGAAAGTTATCATTGTTCATAGACAAAACATCATCGATATATCTAAATGTCGAATTAAAGGCCACAGCAAGAGATTTTTTCTTCTCACGTAGAAGATTTTGAATAAATTCTGCTTCATATGAATATAGAAACAGGTCAGCCAACAAAGGAGCACAATTCGTGCCCATGGAAATTCCAACAGACTGTTGGAAGACCTGATCACCAAAGATTACAGTGATAGTTTTTATTTCGACTTCAGAGTACTTGTGTGTGGAATCAGAGTGGTGTTTAACAAAGTAATTTTTGGATGACTGATCACTATATATGTATATTTCCCTTTTCCATTTTGTTGAAGAAGCAACTGTCTATGATATCAAAAAGTCCAGTCTTTAACTTATCATGAGGAATGGTCGTGTAAAGTGTTGAAAAGTCATAGGTTTTAATGTTATTCATTTGGGAAAATTTTTGCGATTTCAAGTTTACTAAAAGTTTTTTAGAATTTTTTATAATCCACATTTGATTAATAAGACCATAAATTTTGTTCTATAACGTTTTCTATTTTATGTTAAAATGCTACTGTCTTTATCGAGAAATGAAAAACATGGACACAGCATAGTTTTCTATTTGAGAGATGATTGTTGAATGTTCGTTGGTGCGTTTGTTGTTTCGCGTCTCATTGAAAACACGGACATTTAGACCTTTCATAAGAAACAGGTGGAGGAAACAAATAATAATCATTCCTATAATTCAATTCAAAAGAGTAAAAAATATTGGGAACAGGGCAAATACTAAAACCTGGACCCAACGGTGGTGTGATTATGCGTCTAGGAGGAGTAATCATTCCCTGTTGACCAGTCATACCCGCTGTAACCTCAGTATCAATGATATCAATTGTAGCACACTTTCGTAGGATAATTATGATGCATAATTTGTATTATCTGATGATGTATCATTTCAAATGAGAAGGAAGTTCAACCAGAAATCTCATCTAAGCACTTTTCCAAATCCAATTCCTTGTTTGTAAAGGTAAATGAATACTAGTAGAACGTTCGGACATATTTTTTTTTCCAGAGGACCCTACGACACTGCCTGAGGAATGTGATATTTATATTGTGCATAACAATGCGTTGTATGTATAGTTTGGTGCTTGTTGAATGGTTTAGTTGTGATATTACATGCTCAGACACAGATTCCTGGAGTCTGCTCAAAGTATGCAAACATTTTATTGTATTCATATAATACCCCTTTTATAATTTTTATACATTCTAATTTTAAGATCTCCATTCATTGTTTTATGAAAACTCTTCCTCCAAATAGTGAAGGCCAACCTCTACAATGCTGTCGAAATTACAAAAGACTTGGTGATTCATGTGAAGGTAATTATCAGAATTCTGAACTTTTTGGACTATTTTTAATTATGGTGATAGATATATTATGTAAGTAAAATCATCTGACAGTATGTTGGCCAGGCACCTTTGGAATAGATTGTAAGGAGGACTGTCCTGACGGGTTCTATGGATGTTTGTGTACAGAAGTCTGTGATTGTTCATGTGACAAGATATCTGGGTGTCATTCGTCAAATCAGACTGGTAAGAATAATTTGTGTGTAATTGTAAGTGTTATTAGCTCCACCTATGGTTTGCTTCAGACATTATAATGCAATTTGGTCTACCTTTTAATCCAACACACTTGATCGTCTTGTATACTATAGGCATGATTAAAATTTCAATCGTACTAAGAGGGCCGTATTATGGAATTTCCGTCAAAAATAAGCTTTTTTATTCCTTGTATTTTTGTAATAAAGTCCCTGTCAAGAATCAATTTCCTGAAAAACTTGATTCCAGACATCTCGAGTTTTCGAGAAATCGGTTGATTGACCAATCATGGTTCTACGCCGTTTTTTTGGCAATATTTTAGCCATTTTACGGCGGGAAATCGGGGTTTCAGAGATCCGGTATCCGTATTCTTGGTCGCCATATTCCTGGGTACCGATAAAAATATATATGTAAAACTTACCAATTTTGATGCTTCAGACGCGCACCTCGACAAACAATGCCCCCCCCCCCCGCGATGCCCAACCGAAACGCCCGAAACCCGAAACAGCAACGAGGCCCTAGAGCCACTATAGCCAAAAACAGAGTGCCAAAAAAATGGAGTCAAATTCGCCCAAGGACAAGAGCTATGCATGAGGGAGATAATCCTCAATTTTCAAAAGAATTTCTAAATTTTATAACAGCAATTTAAATATACATCCGTATTTTCAAGCTAGCAACGAAGTACTTAGCTACTGGGCGGTAGAAACCCTCAGGGACTAACAGTTCACCAGCAGAGGCCTCGACCCAGGGGTCATAATGTAAAACTTATACGGTACCAATTTTGATGCTCTAGACGCGCATCTCGACAAGCAATGCCCCCCCCCCATTATATATATATATATATATATATATATATATATATATAATGACAAACTTCACAACACTTTACAATGTATATTATTTACATATTTGCACATTATATTTTGTTTACTACAGTTCATTAACTTAATGAAATTAAAGTTGGTTTATGCTTCCACATCATATGTTCTTGTTCCCAAACTTTGGCAGGCAGAGGTGTAACTAACGAATGGGTGCCAACTATATCTCTGTGCACGCTTTGCTTGCTACGCCCAAACTAACTCGCAACTGGTATATCAAGTGAATATATACACAGGTGTCTAAATTTAGACCCGGTGAACATCATTAACTTTGCCTGTATGGAAACAAGTTAGGAATAAAATTATATACATTTAACTCTTTTGTACAAGGTTAAAACTAGGGAAAGTAGTTTGGACATAAAATGTGACACTTAAAGAACTTTAAATAATAATGCTTAATAATAATAATGATTGGTTTTATATAGCGCCTTTTCCAGCGTATGCTGCTCAAAGCGCTTTACAGTAATCAATGTGCATTATTATTCCGGCAGACCTTATATCAATCTAGAACTTTCTCAGCCTCCTAGGAAGCATACAGTGCAAGCTGCCATTACAAGCGCTAGAGCACTAATATTCTACATGTAACAATATCTTTCACTGTCTATAGCCAGGTACCCATTTTACACTTGGGTGGAGCGAGTAAATTCATGTAAAGTGCCTTTCCCAAGGACATAACGTCAGCCCTGCCGCGGCCAGGACTCGAATCCACGACCTTTCGGTCGAGAATCTGACGCCCTAACCACTAGGCCACCGACGCCACATAAGACACCTCATTCCAGTTCTGTATTTGTTACTTTTATGCGAAAAGTTGATTGTTAACCTTGCAAGCGCGTCAAATTTGAAATGATTGTGTTCTGAATCAATTGATGGATATTGAACGAAATTTGTCTTAATTATTGATCACTCTGTTCAATCACATTTTTCTTTTAAAAGAAATGAATTTCATGTTTGTATAGACAGGGAATAAATGTGAGGCTTCACTCTCGAATACTTCATGAACAGCATCAGCTCGAACAAGACAAATACTAACCCCTGGATATACCAGTGGTGGGATTAGGTGCCTAGGAGGAGTACGCATCCCCTGTCGACCGGCCACACCCGCCGTGAATCTATCAAGTATAAATGTTATGAATTATAGCACACCTTCGAATGATGATTAAAAATAGTAATTAAAAATGAAATTTATACTAAACAAATATATATTCCTCAACATTTTTACGTGTCACTTCAAATAGGAAGAAAGTTTCACCGGATATTTCATTTCAGCACATATCCAAATCACATTTCCTGTTTGGGAAGGTAAATCAGTATTATTAGAATGTTAGGGAACGTTTCCATATTCAGAATAAGCTATGATACTGGTTTTGGTATTGTAATGTTATCATGTGCATAATAATCTGCTTTTATTTGGTGGTGCTGTTGAATAGTTTATTTGTGATATCACTTGCTCAGATATATAATCCTGGGGTCTGCTCAAAGTATGTAAACATTTTGTTGTATGAATGATGATTTTTATACATTCTGATTTTAAATTCTCCATTCATTGCTTTATAAAACTGTTCCTCCAAACAGTAAAGGCGAGCCTCAACAATGTTGCCGAAATTACAAAAGACGTGGTGATTCATGTGAAGGTAATTATCAAAATAATTTCTTAGAATTCTAAACTGATTGGACTATTTTCAAATATATAAATATATATTATCAATCTGATTAAAATCAGATCTTTGATCCGTTCCGTTTTTGTAATGTCGCTACACAAACATTACAATAACGGAGCGGATCAAAGATCTGATTTTCATCACAGATTGATATATTATATAAGTAATATCTTCTGACAGAATGCGCTCCAGGCACGTTTGACATAGATTGTAAGGAGGACTGTCCTGACGGGTTCTATGGACGTTTTTGTACAGAAGTATGTAATTGTTCTTCGTGTGACAAGGTCTCTGGGTGTCAGCCGAATTCAACTCAGACTGGTAAGAAAAATATTTGTGTGTAATTTTAAGCCTTATTTCTCTGAAATCCCACGCTTTGTAGTCTCACATTGATAATTTCATATTTCTAACCAATAGACCTTACACCAATCCATTTTTATTTCAAACCGCGAGCTTGATCTTTTTTTCGCTGATTTATTTCATTTTGATATATTCCCATGTTGAATCCAACAAAGGCGAAGATAACGAGCAACGACCAATCTCATAACTCCTATAAAGGTGAAGATAAAGAACAATGATCATTCTCATAACTCCTACAACGATAAATTTCATAACTCCTATTAAGAACTTGATACATTGTCAGAATGGGTTAAAAGCATAAGAGGAATTAGACACATGAAAACAATCCTTCTGTGTTTAGTAAGCCAGAAGTGATGAAAGAATTAGATAGGTTACATGAGGAATATGTTTTGGTTCCAGCTGACAAAGCTAGTAACAACATTGTCTTTGTTTGTAAGGCTCATTATTACAACTGTATTTGAAACGAACTTGACATTAATTCCACTTTTGGTAATCATACTTATACTCCAACAGCCCTTTCAAAAGATGAAATTCTTCAAAACCATGCTGCAGTTTTAGACACATTTAACATTCCAGTCAATGGGTCGAATGAATATGAGTTACCGTACCTACACTGGATTCCCAAACTACTTAAAAACCCTTACAAACAAAGATACATTGCTGGATCCAGTAAGTGCTCTACCAAGCCCCTATCTTTGCTTCTCACGAAATTGTTAACAGCTGTGAAGGTGAAACTTCAAACTTACTGTGAGACTACATATGCCAGAAGTGGTGTTAATCAAAGGTGGGTTCTAAAAAATTCGAAAGAACTTTTATTAAACTTGAAATCACAGAATTTTTCCCAAAACGTCATCGATATATCTAAAAGTCGAATTGAAGGTCACAGCGAGATATTTTTTCTTCTCACATAGAAGTTTTTGAATAAATTCTGCTTCATATGAATATAAAAACAGGTCAGCTAACAAAGGAGCACAATTCGTGCCCATGGGTTTCCAATTCCAATTTCCAAATTCAATAAAAATTTATATTGTACTGTAAAGATTTCCATTGTATGGTAAAAGGTGAGTGTTTTATGGCAACAGCATAGTTTTCTAATTGAGAGATGATTGGTGAATGTTTGTTGGTGCGTTTGTTGTTTACGTCCCATTGAAAACACGGACATTTAGACCTTTCATACGAAACAGGTTGAGGAAACGAATAATAATCATACCTATAATTCAATTCAAAAGAGTACAACATTGAGAGCAGGACAAACACTAAACCCTGGACTCACCGGTGGTGGGATTAGTCGCCTAGGAGGAGTCAGTATCCCCTATTGACCGGTCATACCCGCCGTAAGCTCTACATCTTGATCAGGTATCAATGATGTCAATTGTAGCACACTTTCATACGATACTTATGTTGTATATTCTGTAGTATCTGATGATGGGTCACTTCAAATGAGAGGGAAGTTCAACCAGAAATTTCATCTAAACACTTTTCCAAATCCAATTCCTTGTTTGTGAAGGTAAATAAATACTGGTAGAACGTTCGGAAACATTTTGTTGTTCAGAAAACCTATGATAGTGCCTTAGTAATGTGATCTTTTATATTGTGCATAATAATGCGTTCTACGTTTAATTTGGTGTTGCTGTTGAATGGTTTAGTTGTGATATCACATGCCCAGACAGAAATTCCTGGAGTCTGCTCAACGTATGTAAACATTTTATTGTATAACACTCCCTTCATGATGTTTTATATATTTTAACACTCGGTTTTGGAATTTTCCATTCATTGCTTTATGAAAACTTTTCCTCCGAACAGAAATGGTAAACCTCTACAATGTTGTCGTAATTACAAAAGACGTGGTGATTCATGTGAAGGTAATTATCAAAATATTTGATATATCACTGAACTCGTTTTATTATGGTAATAGATGTATTATATAAGTAATGTCTTCTAACAGAATGTTGGCCAGGCACGTTTGGCATAGCTTGTAAGGAGAACTGTCCTGACGGGTTCTATGGACGTTTGTGTGCAGAAGTATGTGATTGTTAATATTCTTTAGATATATTTTCGTACCCAGTATGATAAAGCTGGATATAAAGCCCTTGGATTGACTATGTTCCAATTTTTTTAGTCATGTGTGGACTTTCAAATTTCTGGAATGAGCAAGGTTATTGTGTAAATGTTAAATGATTATCTACAGCACTTAATCTGATTTTGAAAGATCTTTTCAAACATTGTTATGGTTTAGAGAAATATGTACTTATTTTGACTGTAAAATTAAGAAAATCCTTTATGAAAGAGGGTGTTGCACCGAAGCGGGAATGTTTCCTAATCGGAGCTCCAAGCCAGTACTCGTCACGTAGAACTGACCTTCATCAATATTTATTCTCTTATTGCGTATTTGCCATTTAAATACCTGTAGGATTCCCCAGCACTAATGACAAGCCTAATACATTTTATGTGTCAATACATTATACATGTAGTCTAAACATAATTTTTGAAATCGTGAAAATTAAATTGTCTTTCTTTCCTAAGTACCAGATGCAATGTATACGATTATATATTTCGAGTGTATCAAATATTTAATAGTTTGTACTTCTACAGTTTAAAATCACTTATACTCGTATGTATTATTTTCTACAACCAACAGTTGGCAACTGTAAATAACTCTGACTATAAAACAAAACATGGGAAGTTTAATAAGCATTAATAAAGTTCAACATAATTCAAAGTACATTGATTCACCATTTTAGAAATTCGCTACTGGAATACATATAATCTTTTCCACTCAAACTGTTTGACAGTTATTTACTTTGTTTGGCCCTAAAGTTTTTCTTTCAAAGCTTTGCAAAGTTCACAACGGTTTTTCGTAAAAGGCACCATACCTTTGTCAACAACTTTCAGTCAGAAAAACATACAAGTTCTCGTTAGCCACCTTGCTTATTTAAAAAAACAGGTATTGCATGCTGTATTCAGCTTGTTTGTTGCGAGTCCTATTCACAAACTAAACAGTGTCCTTAAAAAAGAAAATATCGTTACCAATTAAAGTCGATGACCTTTTTTATTTATGTAAAAGTCGATGACTTTAACCACTGAACCAAGCAGTAAACCTTACATTACTATGGAAATTAACATACACGTGAAGTTGAAAATAATATCAGTGAAATTGTTTCGATTTTTTGAAATTTACAAACAATGCCCTTGTAGAACAAAATTTCAAAGCTAAGGTTTTAGTGGAAAACTTGAAGATCATGTTCTTACTAAATTTATTTTGTTTCACGAAGGCAGTTTTTCTTAAATTCGGGAATACCCCTCCATTTTAACGCTAAACATCATATAAATCGCTTATTGCTTGATTTAAACTCGAATTATTTTGATTAACTTTTGTCAATACACGTCTTTCAAACTTATTTCAAAAATGTTTGAATTAAGACATAAGTTCCGATTGGATTTATCATATTTTTGAATAACTTCATTTTATCGATCTTTCATGCAAAATTAACATGAGACGTGTAACACCTTCTTTCGCATTTCAAATCACCGTTTACCCAGAGACAGGAAGATGGTATGGTATTCCTCAGAATGAAAGAATAGGTAAATTTTGTAATAAAGGAGAAACAGGAGAAGAATTCCATTTTATTTTAGAGTGTCCAACTATTTCACAATTAAGGAAAAATACATAGACAAATTCGTTTATGAAAGACCAAATATTCTGAATTTTTCTAATCTATTTTCAACTCAAGATATGAAAATATTAAGAAATCTCTTTGTTTTTATTTCTCAGATTTTTGAGATTGTCTGTTGTTCTTCATAATTGTTCTTCTGCTACCTCTTGAACTTAAATCCGGAAACTGATTAACACTTTCTTAAAATGGAGTTTTGTAGGAATAGAGTAGAATATTCGACAAATGCTGTATTAATTAAAATGAGCTATTGGATGAGGAACAAAACGTTTAAATGAATTGCAGTTAGGTGCATTGCATTTGTGTTGTCTAGTAGGTATTCCCTGTAGAACAGCCACACCGGCCGTAAGCCCTATATTTTGATTGAGGTAACGAAAAAATCCGTACTCAAAGTTAGTATATATAGAACAACTCAACAATTGGTATGAATCACGTCAGAGAGAATTCGAGCTGATGACAGGTAATTTGTAACTTAGTTCATTATAACGATTTGATATGGAGAGATATGTGTTTGAATATTTCCAAATTCAATAAAAATTTATATTGTACTGTAAAGATTTCCATTGCATGGTAAAAGGTGAGTGTTTTATGGCAACAGCATAGTTTTCTAATTGAGAGATGCTTGGTGAATGTTGGTGCGTTTGTTGTTTACGTCCCATTGAAAAAACGGATATTTAAACCTTTCATACGAAACAGGTGGAGGAAACGAATAATAATCATCCCTATAATTCAATTCAAAAGAGTACAACATTGAGAACAGGAGAAACACTAAACCCTGGACTCACCGGTGGTGGGATTAGTCGTCTAGGAGGAGTCAGTATCCCCTATTGACTGGTCATACCCGCCGTAAGCTCTAAATCTTGATCAGTATCAATGATGTCAATTGTAGCACACTTTCGTACGATAAGTATGTTATATATTCTGTAGTATCTGATGATGTGTCACTTCAAATGATAGGGAAGTTCAACCAGAAATCTGATCTAAGCACTTTTCCGAATTCAATTGTTTATCTGGGAAGGTAAATAAATACTGGTAGAACGTTGGGAAACATTTTGTTATTCAGAAAGCCTATGGTACTGCCTTAGTAATGTGATCTTTTATATTGTGCATAATAATGCGTTCTACATTGCATTTGGTGTGGCTGTTGAATGGTTTATTTGTGATATCAGATGCTCAAACAGTGAATCTTGGAGTCTGCTCAAAGTATGTAAACGTGTTATTGTATGTTACGACTTTTATGATGTTTGATATATTCTAATTTCAAGATCTCCATTCATTGTTGAATGAAAACTTTTCCTCCAAACAGTGAAGGCGACCCTCTACAATGCTGTCGTAATTACAAACTACGTGGTGATTCATGTGAAGGTAACTATCAGAAAAGTTTCTGAGAATTCTGAACTGTTTGAACTATTTTATATTATGGTAATTGATGTATCATAAATGATGTCTTCGAGCAGAATGTTGGCCAGGCACCTTTGGCATAGATTGTAAGGAGGACTGTCCTGACGGGTTCTATGG
Organism: Ostrea edulis; assembly: GCF_947568905.1. Taxonomy (NCBI): domain Eukaryota; kingdom Metazoa; phylum Mollusca; class Bivalvia; order Ostreida; family Ostreidae; genus Ostrea; species Ostrea edulis. Next base: position 65,637,531 of record NC_079172.1, on the reverse strand, counting down.
ACCTTTATGTGCAGAAGTCTGTAATTGTTCTTCATGCGACAAAGTCTCTGGGTGTCATTCTTCAACTCAGACTGGTAAGAAAAATATTTGTGTGTAATTTTCAGTGTTATTTGTCTGAAATCGCAAACTTTCTAAGATCACATTGATAATTACATATTTCTGACCAATAGCTTTTACAAATCCACTTTTATCTTAATCCACAAAATTTTATTTCATTTTGATACATTCAGGATCTCCCATTGTTTGTAGTTTGATATGACTTATATTCAAGAAGTTGTGCGTTTTCTATCGCTGAGCCTTTATGAGGGGGTCGAAAACACACGAGTTGGATATAAATCCTGTCAAACCACAAACCAAAGAAGATAATCTTCAACACATGTTAACACTCCTCCCCCGATTATTCATTTACGTTGCTGTTTTGTCGGGAATTTAGTTTCGAGACATTTTGTAAATAAACTACGTAAAATTGACGTTTGTTTGTGACGTGACAAACGGCGTGGAAAAACATAGTGTAATAATTAAGAATTATGTAATAGGTGAAATCCATTGCAGAAAGCAGTAAACACGTGATAAATTTTCATGTTGAATCCATCTATTGGAAGATTAAAAGTGAACGTATGGAACATTATTTCTTCTCCTATCCTTTACGGAGGGGTGTCCGGGTAGCGGAGAGGTAGCACTCTCGCTTCTCACTGCTGCGACCTGAGTTCGATCCCCGTGATCAGCAATGGTTGTATGTGAGAGGGTATGGCGGTCGCCCGCTCGGACACGTGCATTAACTCCCACATCAATGACCCCCTAGCGCAAACATCCGTGCATCAAAGGACCCCATTGGAAATAAGCTTTCGAGCTTTCATGGGTTATCCTTAGTATTTATGTATGTATGTTTGTATGTATGTATATAACGAATAATATTTATTTTATATTGACTGCAGAAAAGGAAAGTCTAAACATTAATGTGATGGTAGAATGTCCCTATACATGTGAAGTGGGGGAAAAGGGAAATATAACAAACAGTGATCAATCCTATAGGGAATACGATGTTGACATTTGGGGAAACGCGGACACTTAATCACCAGAGATAGGATAATATACCTAGGAAGAGTAAGCATCCCCTTATGAATGGTCACACCCACCGTAAGCCCTCTCCATCTTTAACAAGAATTAAAATTGGTCACATAAACTACATAAATTAAATATGTGGTAGTATCGGTTGCATGATCTTCCTATTAGATCTGGCTAGTGAGTTACTCCTTTAGCTCGATCGGTAGATCACTGGACACTTGTGCCATAAGTCCAGGGTTTGATTCCCAACAGAGGCATATACCAGTCTCTGTTACAAATAGAGTTACCAATGTCAGATAATTTTCACCAGAAACTCATTTATCTCTTATTCTTATATTTCCAGATAAGGATATCAATTTTATTTCAGAGAATTCCAATAATGAGAGCGTTATCATTGGTTCATCATTGGCAGGAAGTCTTACTTTCATAATAGTTATCGTCATCTGCAAAAAGAGGTAAAATGGGAAAATTTCACTTGGCATTGGATGAGAGCTTGGGAAGTCTTCAGAATCATTTGATGATTTGATAATTTTATGGTTTCTATAAAAGAAATTTATCTCGTGTTTGCGGAAATATAAATGTTTCTAGAATTTTTAAATACATAATATGGCGATTCAAATGCCATGTGAAATGGCTTGTATCGTTTTGGCTGTATATCTACGTAGCTCAGTTGACACGTATCGGGGTACTGACACGCAAATCCCGTGTTCAAATCCGTCAAACCGCCGCAGTCGTCGAGAGGTTAGAACGGTCGCTGGCATGCGGAAAGCCGGTGTTCGAATCCCGGCCGCGACAGACCTATGTCGTTAAAATAGGTAGTGACAGTTCCATCGCCAAACGCTCGGTATCAGGTGTGAATGTCACGGGTCCTCGGAGATGACCTTAAAATCGGAAGTCCCGTGTCACAGTAGGTGTGGCACGCTAAATAACCCACACTGCTCAATGACCGTAAGCGCCGAGCACAGGCCTAAATTTTAAGCCCTTTACCGGTCGTGGTGACGTCTCTATATTAGTGAAAAATTATCGAGCGTTAAGCAAGATACAATCAATCAATTAATCAAATCGACCAGCGTCTTTCTTTTTTGTTAAAATAAATTTTTGGAACTCGTGGCTTTTTTCTCCAAATTGCATTTTTAAAACCTTTTGACATATGTACTTATTGCCTATCATCAAATCTTTCAAGACTACGGCATTTCGTGCTGATTTGATAAACGTGTTCAAAGTGTAAAGAGGCAACTTGCTGTTTCTTCTTCCGTGCGAATTGCCTGTTTATTTCCAACGATTTTAATTAAGTATATACTTTTTTTGTATTACAGCAGAAACAGAACCTTAATGACTCCAGATTCATTGATTCAAAAAGGTGATTCTAACTCATATTTCGTATCAAAGATGTTTAAAGTAAATGAATATAATTGGAGAAGTATATTTTTTTCTAGAAATTTCCTAAACTATACACACAGGCGGATTACAAGTCAGTACGATACCATTGAATCGATTCCCTCAACTCAGTCCATCTTCCAGTAACGAAGCTAATAGTGGCGATCCAGAATCAACATTTCACGGCGGGAAGTTTGAACCGTTAGAACCTCAAATGTGTTGTCAGCAAAATGATTTTACTGATAATTCGATAAGTTCAAAAGAGACTAGTCATGCTAAGCTGTTGTCATCAGACAGTGTGTACTGTCATATGAACATGGAAGTCGACCATTACGACATAATAGATTTGCCATTCGATAGTAGTCAGGAAACTTATGAAGACTTCTACTCTCCACACAGTTCAAACAGTTGTTGCAATAATACAGACTCGGGGTGTTCATCGAAAAACAGCGAAAATGGATCTCTATTGTCCGTAAAGCAGTGCAGCGAAACTCTAAACAAAAATTCACAAACAGCAGATATATTTGGAACCCATGACATCCGCGAAATAGGACATTTTAAAACTGGTATGATGAAGAAAAATGGAATTTCATCAGTAAAGGTGAAGATAGAAGCAATGCACTTAGAAGAATTGTCAAGAAAATTGCGTAACTTTCAACAGTACCCTGAAGATACCGAATTCAATGATTTGGTGTAGTTTAAAGTTGCATTCATATGCAAACAACCTCATACAAATAGAAAAATACTAAAAAACAGAGAACCTCATCCGGACAATTACTGAGATACTGAGGAACATCATACAGAAAATACTGAGATACCGATATATTGACGCGCCTTTTACAAAGAAATACTTTTTTCCTTCCACGGAGATTGCAGACATCAAGAAATTAAGATATTGAAAGATTCCAATTTAGAATTTTGAATTAGCTATGACAGAAATTCACATTTTAAAATGGTTTGATTTATATTGGATCATTGTATAAAGCGCTGTTTTCGTATGTATGCAGCTAGGGACACCTGGCGCACTGGATTTATGGGTTACGAGTTTGTGAATATACTACATAGTTTTACATTTCTCTGCATCGCCAACGTATTGTTTTTCTTTTATTTCACAATAACATTAATACTATTATATTCCCCGACAGGTCACTGCGAATCAAAGATGAAGCAAAGCACAAACTTCCAAAGCAAAATTCCTATTTAACTGCCAGTCCTAAGGTGCCGAGGTGCAATTATTATGTCAAGATAGTGGCTTCCACAGTTGAAAAGGACGGTGTTGTATCAGTTCAGAGTTTTACTTTTACCGATCGTTTTGGATCAGTGGTCAAATCATTCGTATCGTGAAGAAAGTCAGTTATTAATCTCTTGTATTCACCAAAGGTGACTTTAGAAGTGAGAGTCATGGGTCTTTTAAATGAGACTTTACAAACCAAGGTACCATGTTTCGTTTGGCGTTGATAAAATAAACTCAACCAATGTTAGCGGTCTGAACACCATGCGTAGGTCTAAATTTGTGACACTTCATTTGCAGCTGATGGCATCCGAATTCTAGGGAAAAAATACAAAGAAACAAACATTTAAAAAGCATATTTCTTTCATTTGTAAAATAACAGGAAACAGATGTGCAGATATATTTTCACAACACGCTTGTGCTCTTAGTGTATATTTTCAAATTGCATTGCTTGACATTCTTACGTTTCCTGAAAATTGTTTATCCTTTCCAGTTTTTATTCATAGCACAACAATACAAAAATTAGTCTGGAAATAAAGTTCACAGTTACAGAAATGATGAACTTTGTCATATTATGCTTGTAGGTTAAGGTACATAAATTACATAAAGCAGATGATATGATTCTTCAAATCATTCAAACACTCGACATGACATCATGATTTCTGATAAACACTTCAAACATCCACTCCACTAATTAATTGGAATCTCATAACTTGTGATTGAACCTCCACCTGTCACGATCCAGCTTATAGTAACTATATATTCACATAGTATCCAATGAATAACCATCTAACATATTTTGGATGACAAAGAACCGTTGCGTTGGATTACCGAGGTTGCAAGTGAACAATTATCATCTAAGTTCTTCCCCCCACTAGTAAACGGCTGTAGATTAACGTTATTCTAGATTACATTGGTTGTGTAGTAAATAGGGCTATACGGACCATGGATATCGGCCTGCATAGCTCAGTGGTTAGAGCACCTGACTAGTAATACTGGGGTCCCGGATTCGATTTCCGGTCAAGCCACATACTTTCTCCTGTCTCCTATACTATATTTGGTGCCGTGACCACCCCTGGATTTGCAGGTTGTCCTACCAGGGCGAAAAGAACCTGGGTTGTGTGTGTCTTCGAGGGCGAAGACTATTTAAGGAGGAAGGAATGTAGTAATTAGATCTATATAGACCGTGGATATCGGCCTGGATAGCTCAGTGGTTAAAGCTCCTGACTAGTAATGCAGGGGACCCGGGTTCGATTCCTGGTCCAGCCAAGATTTTCTCCTCTTTCCTTTATATACTACAGTTGTCTCGCTTACTGGTTTTATGAAATGCGAAGATAACGAACAGTGATCAATCTCATGACTCCTATAAGCAATATAGAATAGAGAGTTAGGCTAACACAGACCCCTGGATAGATCTGAAGTTCTCGTTTCATTTATGAGTCAAAATTTCTATCTTAAAGTTATTGTCATGCTTGCTTGTCGACAGCTCTAGACTAAACTTTTCTCGCTCACTAGTGAACAGCTCAAATTAAACGTCTAATGCCGCTTACTAGTGAACAGGTCAAGATTAATTTGTAATCTCGCTTCCTTGTGAACAGTTCTAGATACATGTACATGTAATATGTGTTAGATGCTTTTAAATGAATACTGAATTTTAAATGAGAACTTATCTTTATTTGTAATTATGGGCCAGATGTTTGTGCAAAAAATCAACAAGCAATTGTTACCAGACCTGTGTCATACATTTGTCACTTTTAACGCATAATTATCAGATATTGTTATAGATTTTGATTACAACCGTATAATGGTTGAAACACATGTACTGCAGGTACGGCGTCCAGCCAAAATAACTCAAGGAATCGAACAGTTTTGAATAATTTAGTCATAAATTCATAATGGTGTACTCTTCTGTCCCTTTTTCTTGGAGTAAATGTGAGCTTGTATTGCTAGTAAAGAATACCTAACCCAGTAGTGAATAGTGATTATGGACAATATATCTACAATTTAAAGTGAAAGTGAAAACGGTTAAGATCTTGTTTTAATTCTTAATTCTGGAAGCCATCAACCTGTAACACACTGAACGAACAGAAATAGTCATTATTTTTTAACAGTGCACCAAAAATGACATGCGTTAAAGACTTGTCTTGTCTAAACATTCAGCCCTACCACAACATTGCCTGTACTTTTAGCAGTGACGTAGCCTGAGTTAATTAATGTGTACGCCTATTGTAAGACGAGGGGTCTAATAGAGAAAAAACATGCCGTAACGACAACGGTTTAGACCCGGAAAGGTGTAACACTAACAAGATATCCAAGATATCAGAACCAATAGGGAGACTAATGTACCGCAGATACTGCAGACACTTATTTTTCACCTATGTTTGTAGGATGTAATAGTTTTTTTTTATGTGTACGCCCGGGCGTTTTGACGTAATCGTAGCTACGCGCCTGCTTTTAGTGACGGTAACGAATAGTGATCAATCTCATCAATCCCATTAAGAATACGACAATACAATAAAGGCAAACAGGGGAATCAGACAAGGCTGTCCGATTTCAGCTATTCCATACCTCATTCTTGTCGAAATTCTGTCAAATAAAATTAAAACGAACAACTCGATCCATGGCTTTACATCTAAAAACCTAGAGAATGAAATAGAAAAATATCCAACATGCGGACGACATGACAATAGCATTAAGTGATACCGAGTCCCTGAAACAAGCGATTAAAACTCTTAACAGTTTCTGTGAATAAGCAGCTTTAAAAATAAACTTCACCAAATCAGAATACATTTTACTTGGAAACCTTAAAAACCAGTTTGAAACAGTAGAAGGAATTAAAGTAACCTAGAAAGCCGTAAAGTCTTTATTTAAACTTATTTATGTTGCAAGCATCTTAGAATTACCAAATACTAAGTTTATAAAAGACTTGAATACCTGTTATTTAACTGTTTTGGAATAAAACATAGAATTAAAAGAAGCACATTGAAAGGAGATATAAAGATGGCGGCATAGGTAAGTTGATTTAGAGTCTAAACTGAAAGCATTAAAAGGAATATGGATTCCAAGCCTTCTTACAAGTAAACATATCATTAAAAATATATAGAGAGTTTCTGCAGAGTATTGACATTATTTAGTTACTTAACACATCTGTGTGAGTATAGGCCAATCCGAAAACATGAGTTATCTTTCCTTGATCCGGGACGTAGTGCGCTTGCGTAACAGTAGTTTAAGACTTCCGGGTAGTAGATTCGAGAAGGTCATTATCAACAGTACAGAAGGCCGCAAATATATTGCTGTATACTTTTACAGTAATCACGCCAACAAATATTTTAACATTTATTAAAAAAAATCCCAATGCATAGGTTTACTTCATACACATGAAAATAACCAATTTGCATGTAAAAATAATAGAAAATCAATGTTGTAAGTAGATGAGGACCCCCCTCCCTCAATAGAATGTTCTATCGTTAAAGTGAAGGGCCTGTCCCGAGACGCTGTTAGATTATTCTAACTAACACCCCCCGCCTATTTTCCAAGATTGCACGTGTTTTATGACTGAAATTATCATACATGTATATCATACATTGCATACATTTCCTCAAAATCTTTACCCCATGTTTTAATACAGTCATATTTATAATAGAATATCAGATGTTACTCGTTCAATATCAATGTAGTACATTCAGCGATACAAGTTCTGTCACGATGTACGTCTAGGTATGTCGGACTGACACCTCTGGATTCTGAAAATGTCCATCTCTTCGATTGGCGAGTAAAATTTATCCCAGCCTGTACTTGTAAGTGAGAGACCACTGACAGATTTCTAGCTGTCTGCCCACAAACTTTATACAGTTTCAAATACAAGTATAACCATAAAGAAATTCGTCGTCACAAACCATCTTTAAACTGACATTTACACATGCAATGTTTTGAAAATTATATAACTTATAATTGAAAACCCTGAATTTATAGTCGGCTAGAGTGTGTACCTGTAAATACAGCCATTTTGGGTAAATTATTTGGAGTTTTACTCAAATTATTATGTAAATTTGTGGCGAAAAGGGGGATCTAAATCTGTCATTGCAATTTCTGTTATGACACGATACGTGCCTATACATAATCAAGTACATTTCAAGGGGGCTAAAACGAGTAAAAGAGGGAAGATACAGAGACGTCAAAAGCATTCTATTGGGGGTTAAACTTACCTTTCCCCAGAGAGTACATCTCAGAATGTGGCAGCCCCCCCCCCCCCCTCCGGATCACACAGATCTATGAAAAATAATCTATATCAATCGAGCAATATTGATCAAAATTAATTTTTAAAAAATAATTTAATTAACTATTTTTCTGCATTTACAACATATCATTTGATATTAACAATTCCAGGTTATACAGCAGTGTACAAATGATTTGCACACAGAATGAACACGTCCAGGTACTTTGGAGAAAATTACCCAAACATTGTAGTCTGGTTTATTTTTGGAAGAGTCGATTGGTAGTTGTGGAATAATTTTAGCCCTGATAAAACAATGAGAGCGTTGATTTCCTAATTTAATTGATTTTTTACTATTTTAAAAGTGGGGGAGGGGTGTTATGCAAGATCTTTGCACGTGTCGATCCTTGTGAGATGCCATCATCTCTTGAGAATCAGAAGTTCTGTTCTGATTTCATACAAAATAATTATGCCAGTCGTAAGTAAGCAAATCAATGTCTGCGTGATTTCCAATTTAATTTTTACCCCACCCCCAATCACACCCGATTCGATCAAGAAATTCGTTTTTGTTTCCATTAACATTTTCTTACTATCTCGTACAAATGATTTCAACTGTTTTCGATTTTGAACAGCACCCATACTAATATAACTCTTATAATGTATGCGAAGTATGAGTGTGTTACTACCCAGAAGTTGTCATATTCACACTAAATGTAAGAATATAAAGAGAGATAACTCACGTTTTCGGAAAGGCCTATAAGATTATACAACATATCTTTAAAAAGTTTGAATTCATGTATGAATTTTCTAATATTCCCTATATCAAAGCACAAAATAAAACCAAAACTTTGCTTTTAAAGCAAAAAGCGAAAACGTTTTACTCAACTTTGATAAAACATAAATTTCAAAAGCCCACATTTTTGGATAGACATGGTCCAGTAGTATATAAGAGCCTGCAGTAGGGAAATCAATCAGTGTGATGGGACAGCTCCAGAAGGGAAATCAATCAGTGTGATGGGACAGCTCCAGAAGGGAAATCAATCAGTCTGATGGGAACAGCTCCAGAAGGGAAATCAATCAGTCTGATGGGAACAGCTCCAGAAGGTAAATCAATCAGTCTGATGGGAACAGCTCCAGAAGGGAACTCAATCAGTCTGATGGGAACAGCTCCAGAAGCGCGTAGAGGAGAGAGTAGGTAGGCAAAAAATAAAAATAAGTAATAGGCTAGGGTAAAAAAAAGAGCATTAGTGGAAATAGCTTAAGGAATTGCAGTGGGGTACTGGGTGCAATTATCCTGAATAAGGGTTAGGCACCCTGTACTATCACTAAGAAATAGGAATTTAGCTCAAAAACGCGGTGCAAGTAGCCCAGCCAGCGAACTGCCCTCTGTATATGATTAGAAACCCGAGATAAGTAACTCGGTACCAATCAACGCTCGGAGAGAGAAATAGAAACATTTATGTTAATGATCAATCAATCGCTCAAGTAGAGTAAAAGAAAAATTATAAATATATGACCCCATCTCTTGTCAAGAACCCGGTAACGCGTTACACTATTTATATAAAGAATTGTTACTCGCTATACCATCACAATATTCTTCCGGTTGGCTGCACATGTATGTACGACTGCCTTATTTTCCTTAATAATTCATGCAGCATTACATAAACTATTAGGTCCTCCGTGGCCGAGTGGTTAGAGCATTGTGCTCAAAATCACACAACCTCTCACCTCTGTCGGCGCGGTTTCGAATGAGAAAGTGAGAAAGTTTCCCAGGTTACTTTTGGAAGGTCGGTGGTCTCTTCCCAGGTAAATTGTAACTGGGTTCTCTCTTCCATCAATAAAAACAGGGCGCCACCATATAACTGAAAAATTATTGAGTGTGGCAGAAAACATAAAAAACAAAAAACACAAACATAAACTATAAAATCTTTTATATAGTTTTGGATAATACATGTGCCTAATCCAGGAAGACCCTATCACCCCTGGTGAGAACTATAAAACGATGGGTTCTGAGGAGACCCTGATTATAGCATGATAAATGTAATTTGAAAAAAATATTTTTACTTTCAAAAAATAGAAAAAAAAAGGCAAACATCGACTCCTGGACATACCAGAGGTGGGATCTGGTGTCTGGGAGGAGTGATCATCCCCTGTTCACTGGTCATACCCACCGTGGAAGTCTATGTGATGAAAAGGTATAAAGGTTATGGATTATACCACACTTTTGTGTGATAATTCCTAGCTATATATCGAGGTATTTGATGAGGAAATTTATACAAAATGAATATTCATCAAACATTGTACATGTCACTTCAAATGATACACAATAAATATTAATCAACATTTTACGTGTCACTTTAAATAAAAAAAAAGAGGCTGAACCAGTCTGAATCACATGTCCTGTTTGTGAAAGTAAATAAATAATAAATCAACATTCGGAAATATTTCATTTTTCAGGAGAGCTTATGATACTTGCCTTGGTAATGTAATTTTTATATTGTGTATAATAATGCGTTGTACGTACAATTTGGTGTGGCTGTTGAATGGTTTACTTGTGATATCAGATGTTCAGACACAGATTCCTGGAGACTGCTCACAGTATGTTAACATTCTATTATATGTTACTACCTTTATGGTTGTATACATTCTGTTTTTGAAGATATTCATTGCTTTATAAAAATTTTCCTCCAAACAGTAAAGGCGACCCTCTACAATGTTGTCGAAATTACAAAAGACGTGTTGACGCATGTGAAGGTAATTATCAAAATATTATCTGAGAATTCTGAACTGTTTGGACTGTTTCCAATCATGGTAGTATATACATGATGTAAGTAATATCTTCTGACAGAATTTTGGCCAGGCACCTTTGGCATAGATTGTAAGGAGGACTGTCCTGATGGGTTCTATGGACGTTTATGTGCAGAAGTCTGTGATTGTTCTTCGTGTGACAAGGTCTCTGGGTGTCAGCCGAATTCAACTCAGATTGGTAAGAAAAACATTTCTGAGTATTTTTCAGTACCATTACTCTCGATTCGCACACGTTTGAAATTCACATTGAGAATTTCATAATTCTAACCAATAAGCTTTACAAATCCACTTTTATCTTAAACCAAGGTTAGATAATGCCCCTAGAAAGAATCTTCATCCCATGTTGATTGGGCAAACCCGCTTTGAGCCCTCTACATCTTTGACAGATTTTAATTGATCACATAAAACTACCAAGATTTAATATAGATACGTGTACTGATCAATCAGATTTAAAACTCATGGATTTCAGATGCTAAGGATATCAATCGGATTACAGAAACAACAAAACAAGAAAATTCCTATAATAGGGCTGTGATTATTGCTTCATCACTGACAGGAAGTCTGACTTTCATAATAATAGTTATCGTCATCTACCGCAAACAGAGGTAAAATATAAATACTTCATGAGGCATTGGATGAGAATTTCTGAATCATTTGATAAAATACGTTAATTTTGTGGTTTCTGAAAAGAAGTTTATTTTTTGTTTGCGGAAATATCAATGATTTCTATACTTTTTGATAGCATATAAAATATCATGAAGACTATCTTGTGATGCTAATCATGTTTTCCGAAGAATCCACAAGTATTTCTATATTGTTTAAAACGCTATTCATTAAATTCTTTTAAAGATGCTTCCTTTTTCTTTTGAATTGTCGGTTTTTCCTATCATTAAGATTAACAATAGTCTTTTCTTATATTACAGCAGAAATAGAATCTTAATAAGTCCAGACTCATCAATTAATAAAGGTGATACTAACTCATATTCCGTATCAAAGATTTTTAAAGAAGATATATACAATAGAATGAAGTTTCTGTTTTTCTAGAAAATTCATTAAACTATACATTCAGGCGGTGTACCAGCCAGAACGACACCATTTGATGAATTTCCTCAACTCAGTCCATCCTCCAGTAATGCAACTGACGGTGGTGGTCCAGCAGCAACATTTCACGGCGGGAATTTTGAACTGTCAGACACTCAGATGTGTTGGCAGCAAAACGATTTTGCTGATAATTTAATGAATTCAAAAGATAATAGCCATGCTAAACTGTCGACTCTAGACAGTGAGTACAGTCATCTCAACATGGATATGGGTGATTACAACAGATTAAGTCTGACAATCAAAAACAGTCAGGAAACTGATGAGGACTATTACTCTGCACAGACTTCTAACAGTTGTTGGAATAATACAGAATGGGGGTTTTCATCGAGAAACAATGAGAATGGATGTTTATTAACAGAAAAGGAGTTGAGCAGCGCTCTAAACAAATATTCACAAAGAGAAGATATGTTCGAAGCCCCAAGTATTCCAGAACAGGGAAATTTTAAAATCAGTATGACGAAGAAAGATGGAATTTCATCAGTAAAGGGGAAGATAAATGCAATGTACTTGGAAGAATTGTCAAGAAAACTAAATGGCTTTAAACCGAAAGCTCAAGATATTGAATTCAATTATTCAGTTTAGTGTAAAGTTGCATTCACGCGTGAAGAACCTTATACAAAAAGAAAATACTGAGATTCAAATTAGATGGTGGTTATAACGATATAGTTGATCAATACAACCTATCGTTGAGTGAAGTGCTCACTGACATGCTTCATACCGATTGTAAGGCCGTTCTTGGCACACTGATTTTGACTACGGATAAATCCGTTTACGGGTTCAGGATATGGGGTGTGACCGATCGAAAGGGGATGCTTACTCCTCCTAAGCAACTGATCCCACCTATGGTGTGTCCAGGAGTCCGTGTTTGCCCAATCTCTATTTTGTATTGCTTATATGCCTTATGATATTAATCACTGTCCGTTATCTTCACATTTCATTCAGGAGAACCTCAAACATAGAAATACCGGATTACAGAAAAACCTCATACAGAGAAACACTGACATAAGTCTTGTTTCCTTTCGAAGAGGTTGATGGCATCAATAGATAAATATTAAAGATTCACTTTGTTTTACAAACTTTATAACATAGAATTTTGAATTAGCACTAACAGGATTGTGCTTTTTAAAATCATATAATCTATATAGGGTTTTCCCATAAAACATTGTTTTAGTATGTATACAGCATACCACACCTAAATCAGTGGATTTCTGGGTTATGACTTCGAGGATATATTAAATATTTATATATTCCTCTGTATATTTTCCAATAATCTTTTATTCCACAACAAAACCAAGTGTCTTTAGAAGTGGGAGTCGTGGTTCTTTCTGATGAGACCTTGCAAACTGAGGTCCCGTGTTCTGGTAGGCGTTGACACAATGAAACCACCTAATCGTAGCGCCCCGAGCACCACGCATAGGTCTCAAATTAAAGCACTTCATTTGCAGCTGGTGCCACATCCATACGAGTGGAAAACTTCAAAGGGAGGTAAGAACCAATTCAAAACATGCGGGCTTTTTTAATAATCGTACAAATAACATGAAACAAGTTTGCAGATATATTTTCACAACACGTTTGTCTTAATCAATATATGTTTTTAATTTTCATACTTCATATTCTGACGTTCCATTAATAAAATAGTTTATCATTTACATTGCTTATCTAGAGCATAACAGGAAACAAATTTGTTCGTTAAGAATTTGTACAGTCACGAAAATTGGACTTTGTGATATTACACATTTTAGATCAAATTACATAAAATACATATGATAAATGACACTCATTATGACATCTCATAAACACTACAAATATCTACTCAGTCATTGACATCTCCGAAAGTGTATTTGAACCGCCATCTGTTGTACGTTTTAGCTGGTAGTAACTAGAGATTCCCATTGTACCCAATGATGATCCCCTGGGAATGCCGGTTAGAATAGGTCCTCGATACCTCTTGCGTGTCGTAAGAGGCGACAAAATGGGACGGTCCTTCGGATGAGACGGCAGTAACCGAAACGCCATGTCACAGGAGGTACGGTTCGATACCGATCCCTTCCTGCTCAAAGTCTTTAATCGCCGAGCATAGGGCTAAATTTTGCAGTCCTTCACCCGCAATGGTCTGTATATTAATAAAACAATCTCGAGTGGGACATTAAACAATATACAACCAACCAATCAATGAATATCCATCCAACATATTTAGGATGACAAAGAATCGTTCCATTAGAATACCGAGCTTGCAAGTAAACAGTTATCATTCAAATTTGTTTCCCTTATTAGTAAACAGCTCTAGATTAAACTTGTTGTCTCGCTCACTAGTGAATGATTCTACTGTTTAAAGTAGTCGTCTCATTTACCACTGGAAACTTCAGTATTAAAGTTGTTGTTTCGCTTGCTCTAGATTAAACTTGTGGTTTTGCTTGCTAGTGAACAGTTTTATAGTTAACTTTAGATTGTTTTACTACGGATTACTCCGTTCACTTGATCAAGATATGAAAGGCAAATATGATCAAACACAGACCACTGGATATACCAGATGTATACTACTCATGGTGAGTGTCACCAGTTGACCGGGAATCTGTACTCCTCCTACGCACCTTTGGTGTGTTCAGGTGGCCATATTTCCTCTTAATTATTGCATTCCTTATAGGAGTTATGAGATTGATTACTGTTCGCTCTCTCCGCCTTTTCATCAAACTTTCATTATGGTATATTTTCCTACGTTTTGGAACATCGTTAATAATGATCAAAGATTCTCTCTCTCTCTCTCTCTCTCTCTCTCTCTCTCTCTCTCTCTCTCTCCGTTCGTGTGTGTTGTAAACATTTGAAGATTTTCAATTTCGAAATTTTGTCTTTTATACATGTAACACTTGTTGCGTATTGGGGCACTTTCGAATTTTTCCACACATTTGAGATTCTGCTCCAAGCCTTTGGTGGAGGAGCAATCACTATCTATGTTTTTGTCTCATGTTTGATGCGGTCATAACATGAGCGGGGACCAAATTCATGACCCCCACGTTAAGAAGCGAGTGTCCTAACACTGAGTGACATCCACCGCTAAGGATGGAATTTAACTCATTTCAATATCGACATGTTATAATATACTTGAATTTTTATTACATGGATATTTATCGTGTTTTTTACACTTGCACGTCAACTCAGAAAAAAATCAAGGACCTGCATTCATACCTTTGTCATTCATGTGCGTGTGTACGTCTGATTTCTTGTGAACATTACGAGAAGTTAGTAATTATTACCAAAATCAAACAGATTCCTTACAACATCACATCCATATATATTTTCAAATATATTAACCCAGGCCTGTCCATCATTGAGAAGTATCTTAGTCCTAGATGTAAGGAGAAGATAACGAACAATGATCACTCTCGTAATTCCTATAAGCAAATAAGCATCCCCTTTCGACCGATCGCTATATCTTGATCAGGTAAACGGAATTATCCGTTGTCAAAATCAGTGTGCCAAGAATGCCCTAACAATCGGTATGAAACACATCAGACAGCATTGACTCAATGGTAGATTGTTTTGACGAACTAAATCGTTATTACGACCATAGAATTTGCGAAATACTGACTTTAAACAAGGTTGTGAAACTCCAGCACCATCAACTTGTTTGTCAGTAGCGTGCCTCAATTTCAAAACTGATCATACTCAGAACAAGCCATTGCGTTTGGAATCATTTGAGAGATATAAACACCATTAGCAGCTGATAATGGAATATTGCTACATAAATATGGGAAGTTGACGATGGAGAAGCTGAAATCATCCCGTATGTCATAAAGTTGAGTTGTTAGTTTGACGTTAATATCTACTTTCAATAAAATATTAAGTATGAAGAGCAAATGGACGACTCTTTGGTGTCTTTTATTTCGAGTTCACAGGGATATGTCGAATCGACATATATGAATGAAAAGTATTATTGTTAACTCATGTAATTCATATGATAAGGATATCAATCGGATAACAGAAACAGCAAAACAAGAAAATTCCTATATTAGAGGCGTGATTATTACTTCAACGCTGACAGGAAGTCTGACTTTCATAATAATAGTTATCGTAATCTACCGCAAACAGAGGTAAATATATATACTACATGTAACATAGGATGATCACTTCTGAATTATTTGATAAAATACGTTAATTTTGTGGTTTCTGAAAAGAAGTTTATATTTTGTTTGCGGAAATATCAATGATTTCTATACTTTTGATAGCATGTAAAATATCATGAAGACTATCTTGAGATGCTAATCATGCTTTATGAATAATTCACAAGTATTTCAATATTGTTTAAAACGCCCATCATTAAATTCTTTTAAAGATGCTTCCTTTTTCTTTCGAATTGTCGGTTATGATTAATATTAACAATAGTCTTTTCTTATATTACAACAGAAACAGAATCTTAATAAGGTAAGACTCATCGATTCATAAAGATGATACTAACTTATATTCCGTATCAAAGATGTTTAAAGGAGATATATACAATAGAATGAAGTAAATGTTTTTCTAGAAAATTCATTAAACTATACATTTAGGGGGTGTACTAGTCAGAACAACACCATTGGGTGGATTTCCTCAACTCAGTCTATCTTCCAGTAATGCAGCTGGCGGTGGTGGTCCAGCATTAACATTTCACGGCGAGTATTTTGAACTGTTAGACCCTCAGATGTGTTGGCAGCAAAACGATTTTGCTTAAAATTCTATGAATTCAAACGATAATAGCCATGTTAAGCTGTCGACTCTAGACAATGTGTACAATCATCTCAACATGGATGTGGGCGATTACAGCATATTAAGTCTGACAATCTGATGCACCGCATCCTACCAAATTAACAGATCCAAAACTGGAAAACTCTTATTAGATTTCGTGAAATAAAAAATTATTCCAACCCTAGTAAGATTGATTGTATCTTGCTTAACGTCTCTCTGGAGAATTTTTCACTCATATGTAGACGTCACCAAGACCGGCGAAGGGCTTCAAATTTAAGCCTTTGCTCGGCACTTACGGCCTTTGAGCAGTGTGGTTTTTTTTTTACCGTTCCACATCTACTATGACACGGGACATTCGCTTTTAAAGTCATCTTCGAGGACCCGTGACATTCACACCTGATGCCGAGCATTTGGGGATGGAACTGTCACTACCTGTTTGACCGACTTCGGTCTGTCGCAATCGGGATACGAACTCCGGCCTTCCGCATGCAGGGCGAACGCTCTAACCAGTACGCCACTGCGTGTGTTTCCTTTCATTTTTGTTATGACATGCATTTTTTATATGTACCGAGCTGTGTATGGCCAAGACCACACTGAAAAACCTTCCCGATTAAAACATATCGAAGTGCTAACGCATGCGCAGTAGTTCACAACATCATCAGGCGTACTTATTCTGTTAGTTCAATATATTCCTGTTATAAATAAACGTTCAATCTATTTTTAATGGAAATGTTTTCAAGCATATAAGTTAATTTTCTAAACCAATTCAGCTTCATTGATAACAATTCTTTATGATTTGGAAGATAAACAACGAGTCGTAATGCTTTGAAAGTTTATTTCATAATTGATTAAACAAGTGCTAGCAGGATGTCCTCATTTAAAATCTTCCCATTCTCCGTATCCAAGCTGAAATAAAAAGGAACGATGTGATGTAAATTATTACGATCTCGACATGTTATAGAGTACTTGTAATTTCTATAAGACGGTTAGCTGTGGTGTTTATTTGTTTCTTACGTTTCAGTTTCTCCTCCACATCAACACAAAAAACTTCTGAAAGGTGAAGATAACGAACAGTGATCAATCTCATAACTCCCACAAGAAATACAAAATAGACGTCAATACGTGGAGGCACTATTCTTCCCAAAGGCCTTCCACTTTATATATACAATTATATACAAAAAGTATCATAAAAACGAGCTCAAAGTTATGTAACAAGCTTCAGTCTATATCACTTAATATAATTGAATATCAGTAATAAACAATCAAAAACTTTATTATTCCAGATTGCGATTAAAAGACAAATGCATAGAATTTTTATACGAGAAGAAGAGAAACATGCTTGAATAGTGGTACGGCAGCTGATAATGTATTTCTCAACATTATTGTTAAAACAATGTTGAGACTGGGAGAGTCTTGTGTGTTGTGGTAGTTTGTTCCAAAGGTTTACACCTGAGTATTGTAAAGAGGTCTTGAATAATTGGACGTAATAGGACTTATCACGACATACCTACACAATGAATCTGATCTAACACAGCCATGGGAGTTATCCCGATATACCTACACAAGAAATCTGTTCTAACACAGCCATAGGACTTCTCACGACATACCAACCCAATACTTTCTGTTCTAACACAGCCATAGGACTTATCACGATATACCTACACAATAGGTATGTTCTAACACAGCCATATGACTTATCACGACATACCTACATAATAGCTATGTTCCAATGCTTTAAAAATATCTATACCCGTTCTTCATTCGCTTTGTAAGAGTTGTTATTTTGACATATTGTCCTAGAGATACTCCTTCTACACATTCAGGCTCCATTAAGACAAGGATATGGAAGTAAAAGACCATACCTTTCCTGTAAGACTTCATGAAAGATGAAGATAACGAACAGTGATTAATCTCATATTTTGCAGTAGAGTTTTCTTACATAGTGATTTGGGGAAGTCATGCTACGTTTTGACACAATACTAATGAGTATCCCCTTGTATAAAAAGAAAATATTCACTTTGTAAATGTAAAAAAAAAACCGAAAAAAATACGATCAAAGATTTGTTTTCTCCTCTCTCCTTCGTATTGTGATGATTAAAATTTATAGTAAATTAATTCCATGTCTTCCAAACGGAAGTGATTTACGATAAAATAGTCCAAAGATCTGCTCGCCAATTTTGGATAGACATGGTCCAATAGTATATATGAGCCTGTAGTAGGGAACTCAATCAGACTGATAGGAACAGCTCCAGAAAGGAACTCAATCAGTCTGATGGGAACAGCTCCAGAAGGGAACTCAATCAGTCTGATGGGAACAGCTCCAGAAGGGAGTAGAGGAAGGAGTAGGTAGGCGAAAAATAGAAATAAGAAATAGGTTAGGGTGAAAAAAATGTGGAAACAGCTTAAGGAATTGCAATGGGGTACTGGGTGCAGTTATCCTAAATACGGGTTAGGCACCCTGCACTATCACTAAGAAATAGGAATTTAGCTCAAAAACGCGGTTCAAGTAGCCCAGCCAGCGAACTGCCCTCTGTATATGATTAGAAACCCGAGATAAGTAACTCGGTACCAATCAACGCTCAGACAGAGAAATCGAAACATTTATGTTAATGATCAATCAATAGCTCAAATAGATTAAGAGGACAATTATAATTATATGACCCCATCTCTTGTCAAGAACCCGGTAACGCGTTACAGTATTTATATAAAGAATTGTTACTCGATACACCATCGGAATATCCTTCCGGTTGGGTGCACATGTATGTACGACTGCCTTATGTTCCTTAATATTTTATGCAGCATTACATAAACTATAAAATATTTTATATATTTTTGGATAATGCATGTGCCCAATGCAGGAGGACCCTAGTACCCCTGGTGAGGACTATGAACGGGGGTTTCTGAGAAGATTTTATCCGGATTATAGTATGATAAATGCAATTTGGAAAACAATATTTATACTATCAAACGATAGAAAGAAAGGAAAACATGACCTCTGGGACACACCAGTGGTTGGATCTGGTGTCTGGGAGGAGTTTGACCGTTTAAATCATGGCAATATATACATTATATAAGTAAAATCTTCTAACAGAATGTTGGCCAGGCACCTTTGGCATAGATTGTAACGATGGCTGTCCTGACGGTTTCTATAGACATGTTTGTATAGAAGACTGTGATTGTTCTTCATGTGACAAGGTCTCTGGGTGTCAGCCGAATTCAACTCAGACTGGTCAGAAAAATATGTCATAGTACTTTTCAGTGTCATTTCTCTCGATTTCCACACGTTTGAGTTTCACATTGAGAATTTCATAATTCTAACAAATAAACTTTACAAATCCACTTTTATCTGAAACCAAGATTAGATAATGTACCTAGAAAGAATATTCATCTCATGTTGATTGGCCACACACGCTGTCAGCCCTCTTCATCTTTGACAGATTCTATTTGATCATATAAACTACCTAGATTTAATATAAGTACCTATGTCAGAGAATTTTTTATCAGATTTAAAACTCGTGTATTTCATATGCTAAGGATATCAATCGGAATACAGAAACAACAAAACAAGAAAATTCCTATAATAGGGTTGTGATTATTGCTTCATCACTGACAGGAAGTCTGACTTTCATAATAATAGTTATCGTAATCTACCTCAAACAGAGGTAAATATAAATACTTCATGTGGCATTGGATGAGCGCTGGGCGAATCTTCTGAATTATTTGATAAAATACGTTGATTTTGCGGTTTCTGAAAAGAAGTTTATTTTTCGTTTGCAAAATATCAATGATTTCTATACTTTCTGATAGCATGTAAAATATCATGAAGACTCTTGTGATGCTAATCATGTTTTCTGAATAATTGAAAAGTATTTCTATATTGTTTAAAACGCCCATCATTAAATTCTTTTAAAGATGCTTCCTTTTTCTTTCGAATTGTCGGTTATCATTCTTATTAACAATAGTCTTTTCTTATATTACAGCAGAAATAGAATCTTAATAAGTCCAGACTCATCGATTCATAAAGGTGGGGATCACTTATATTCCGTATCAAAGATTTTTAAAGAAGATATATACGATAGAATGAAGTAAATGTTTTTCTAGAAAATTCATTAAACTATACACTCAGGCGGTGTACTAGCCAGAACGACACCATTGGGTGGATTTTCTCAACTCAGTCCATCTTCCAGTAATGCAACTAATGGTGGTGGTCCAGCATTAACATTTGAAGGCGGGAAATTTGAACTGTTAGATTTTCGGATGTGTTGGTAGCAAAACGATTTTCCTGATAATTCAATAAATTCAAAAGATAATAGCCATGCTAAACTGTCGACTCTAGACAGTGTGTACAATCATCTCAACATAGATGTGGACGATCACAACATATTAAGTCTGACAATCAAAAACAGTCAAGAGACTGATGAGGAATATTACTCTGGACAGACTTCTAGCAGTTGTTGCAAGAATAAAGAATGGGGGTGTTCATTGAGAAACAAAGAGAATGAATGTTTATTGTCAGAAAAGGAGTGTAGTAGCACTCTAAACAAAACTTCACAATGAGAAGATATACTTGAAACCCACAGTGTCCCAGAACCAGAAAATTTTAAAATCAGTATGATGAAGAAAGATGGAATTTCATCAGTAAAGGGGATGATAGATGCAATGCTCTTGGACGAATTGTCAAAAAAACTAAATAGCTTTAAACCGAAAGCTCAAGATATTCAATTCAATGATTCAGTTTAGTGTAAATTCGCATTGGTGCATGAAGAACATCATACAAAGAGACAAATAGGAGATTCAAATTAGATGGTCGTTATAACGATGTAGTTCGTCAATACAACCTATCGTTGAGTCAAGTGCTGTCTGACGCGCTTCATACCGATTGTTAGGCCGTTCTTGGCACACTGATTTTGACTACGGATAACTCCGTTTACTTGTTCAGGATATGGGGCTCACGGCGGGTGTCACAAATCGACAGGGGATGCTTCCTCCTCGTACGCAGCTGATCCCACCTATGATGTGTCCAGGAGTCTGTCTTTGCCCAACTCTCTATTTTGTATTGTTTATATGACTTATGAGATTGTTCACTGTTCGTTATCTTCACCTTTCATGTAGGAAAACCTCAAACATAGAAATACCGTATTACAGAAAATCCTCAAACAGAAAAACACTGACATCAATCTTTGTTCCTTCCGCAGAGGTCGATGGCATCAATAGATAAATATTTAAATATTTCACTTTGTTTTACAAACTTTATAACATAGAAGTTTGAATTAGCACTAACAGGATTACACTTTATAAAATGATATAATCTATATAGGGTTATCCCATAAAACATTGTTTTAGTATGTATACAGCAAACCACACCTAAATCAGTGGATTTCTGGGTTATGACTTCGAGGATATATCAAATATTTAGATATTCCTCTGTATAGTTCCCAATAATCTACACCACGAACCTTTTATTTCACAACAAAACCAAGTGTCTTGTGACAGTTTTGGTTCAATTAACATTTAAATTCTTAATTCATTACCTATGTTTGTGCTACTATACATCCTGTAGATCACCATTTTAGTGTAAAGTCTGAATCTGATGTAAATTGTTCACTTTACTATTTTTCTCACATGTATTGTTTATACTGTTGAATTTGCCTCCATCTTGTCAATCATTCCAAAGTTAATTTGTTTCCTAACTTTTCATTGGTTTAAAGCTAGTGCCTTAAACTCACCAGAAATCGTTTTAGATTTTCACCCTGCAGTTTTCAAAGTCTCTTAGTTAGAGTCATTTTCATTGGTTAGAGTTAGTACATAAACAGTGACAGTGGCAGTTTCAAGTCACTTTGCTAGGGGCTAAAAAAAAACCACAGGTTCGTGCTCTCTCTATTCTTCTCTTGGGTTAAATCCCCGACTGCTCGTGCAGACTTATTTTTTACCTGTTTAGGAAATAGTCTAAATTCTTTTAGATGTAATTTAGTCCCTGGATAGAGTCAGACTGGTTCAAGGTTGAATTAGATATCCCTTTACAACTTTACTTTATATAGCATTGTAGTTATTTTTTTATGTAGAACAATTACTGAGCTTAGTGCCTTTTTGATACTTAGGAATTTACATACAGTTTTGCTGGTATAGCGAGCCACCATGTGCTTTAGGTTTTGTTAGGTGTTGTATGGAAGCCTATTCCCTTCTCCTTTGATATTTTTTTAGGCTATAATATTTTCATTTTCCCCTTATTTATTTTTGTTATTTAAATTCATTTTGGTTATTAATTACTCAGTGGTCAATTTATCTTCGTTTTCTAACTCATTTACCTTTCTATTTTCTTTACATTTTTGGAGATTATTTTGAAAACTTATTTGTTATTTGTTGTCAATCAAATTATTCAGTATTATACTATAATAAATGATCTGTTAAAACTTTCAAACTCTCTTCTTATTCCAAGGTGTTGATCATAATCTAGGAATCTTATATCTGAAACTGGGTTGAACAAAAACAGGACCAGTCATTGTAAATTGACATTGTCAGTGGACTTAGTCTGTTCCTTAGTGTTACGCCCTTCAGTACAGAGTGTAAAGGTACTTTGATAGTTTTTATGCTTTGGGCAGACTGGGTACACTTTGTGGCCGGAAACAGACTGGTTCCCGTTACAGTCTTTAGAAGTGGGAGTCATGGTTCTTTCTGAAGAGACCTTGCAAACCGAGGTGCCGTGTTCTGGTAGGCGTTGACACAAGAAAACTACCCACTCTTAGCGCCCCGAGCGCCACACATACGTGTAAAATTAAAGCACTTCATTTGCAGCTGGTGACACCTCAATACGAGTGGAAAAACTTCAAAGGGACGTAAAAACCGATTCCAGGCATGTCGGGTTTTTTATAATCATCGTGGAAATAACATGAAACAAATTTGCAGATATATTTTCACAACACGCTTGTTTTAATCAATATATTTTTTTAATTTTCATATTTCATATTTATCATTTACATTGCTTATATAGAGCATAACAGGAAACAAATTTGTTCGTTAATAATTTGTACAGTCACGAAAATTGGACTGATGAAATGATTCTTCAAATCATTCAAACACTCATTATGACATCTCATAAACACTACAAATATCTACTCAGTCATTGACATCTCCGAAAGTGTATTTGAACCGCCATCTTTTGTACGTTTTAGCTGGTAGTAACTAGAGATTCACATTGTACCCAGTGGAGATCCCCTGGGAATTCCGGTTAGAATAGTTCCTCAGTACCTCTTGCGTGTTGTACATGTAAGAGGCGACAAAATGGAGGCGGTCCTTTGGATGAGACCGCAGTAACTGAGACTCCGTGTCACAGGAGGTGTGGCTCGATAGAGATCACTCCCTGCTCAAAGTCTTAATACGCCGAGCATAGGCCTAAATTTTGCAGTCCTTCACCTGCAATGGTCTCTATATCAGTCAAACAATCTCGAGTGGGACATTAAACAATATACAACCTATCAATCAATGAATACCCATCTAACATATTTAGGATGACAAAGAATCATTCCGTTAGGATACCGAGCTTGCAAGTAAACAGTTATCATTCAAATTGGTTTCCCTTATTAGTAAACAGCTCTAGATTAAACTTTTGTCTCGATAACTAGTGAATGATTCTACTGTTTAAAGTCGTCGTCTCATTTACCACTGGAAACTTCAGTATTAAAGTTGTTGTTTCGCTTGCCCTAGATTAAACTTGTGGTTTTGCTTGCTAATGAACAGTTCTAAAGTTAACTTTAAATTATTTTACTACGGATTACTCCGTTGACCTGACCAAGACATGAAAGGTAAATATAACAAAAAATAGAGTTGGCCAAACACGGACCACTGGATATACCAGATGTATAATGCTCATGGTGAGTGCCACCGGTCGACAGGGGATGTGTACTCCTCCTAGGCACTTGATTCTAACTTTGGTGTGTCCAGGTGCCCATGATTGTTCTTAATTATTGTATTTCTTATAGGAGTTATGAGATTGATTACTGTTTGCTCTCTTCACCTTTTCATCAAACTTTCATTATGGTATATTTTCCTACGTTTTAGAACATCGTTAAAAATGATCAAGGATTCTCTCTCTCTCTCTCTCTCTCTCTCTCTCTCTCTCTCTCTCTCTACTGTAACACTTGTTCCGTATTTGGGGTACTTTCGAATTTTTCCACACATTTGAGAAAAAGCGCCAATCGACATATGAATGAAAAGTATTATTGTTAACAGATAAAACATCGTCGATATATCTAAATGTCAAATTTAAGGCCACAGCTAGATATTTTTTCTTGTCACGCTTTGATCCCAAAATACATTAAAACAATTCTCTTGTCAAGATAGATATATCACTGTGCTTGGGGTTTGGTAGAGAAATAAAAAGATTATTAAGTTTTGGTAAAATCAATATTTTTGCAACTGACCCTACCTATAGAGGTTAATTTTGTCTATTTCATTTTTGAAGAAGTGCATAGAGTTTTGCAACAATTACTTTTTGGAGGGATGTACTGGAGTGATTCCCAAACTTATGGATACGGTACATGCCCATAATTCAATCCTTGTTATTCCTAAATGGTTTAACACTAAAATTAAAGTTGATAAAAAGTGTTTCATACCAATTGTTAAGCCGTTCTTTACAGGCTGATTTGGACAGGGGGAGTTTACTCCCCCTAGACACGCTTAGATACGCGAATCGGTCTGCTGTTGAAATGCTAATAATTTCTGATTCTTTTAATGATTTTCAGTGATTAATCTCATGACTCCTATAAGCAATATAATATAGAGAGTTAGGCAAACAACGGACCCCTGGATAGATCTGAAGTTGTCGTTTCATTTATGAGTGAAAATCTCTATCTTATTATTGTCATGCTTGTTTGTCGACAGCTCTAAACTAAACTTTATTCACTTGCTAGTGAACAGTTCTAGGTAGAACTTCTCGTCCTACTAGCTAGTGAGCAGCTCAAATTAAACTTATTATCCTGCTTACTAGTGAGCAGCTCAGGTAAAACATCTTATACGGCTTACTAGTGAATAGCTCAGATTAAACTTCTTATCCCGCTTACTAGTGAACATACCCGATTAAACTTCTTATCCCGCTTACTAGTGATTAGCTCAGATAAAACATCTTATCCTGCTTACTAGTGAACAGCTCAGATTGAATTTCTTATCCTGCTTACTAGTGAAAAGATCATACTTCTTATCCTGCTTACTAGTGAACAGCTCAGATTATACTTCTTATCCCGCTTACTAGTGAACAGCTCAGATTAAACTTCTTATCCCGCTTACTAGTGAACAGCTCAGATTATACTTCTTATCCCGCTTACTAGTGAACAGCTCAGATTATACTTCTTATCCCACTTACTAGTGAACAGCTCAGATTAAACTTCTTATTTTGCCTACTAGTGAACATATCCAATTAAACTTCTTATCCTGCTTACTAGTGAACAGCTCAGATTAAACTTCTTATCCTGCTTACTAGTGAACATATCCGATTAAACTTCTTATCCTGCTTACTAGTCAACAGCTCAGATTAAACTTCTTATCCTGCTTACTAGTGAACATATCCGATTAAACTTCTTATCCTGCTTACTAGTGAACAGCTCAGATTAAACTTCTTATCCCGCTCACTAGTGAACATCTCAGATTAAATTTCATATCCTGCTTATTAGTGAGCAGCTCAGATTAACTTGTAATCTCGCTTGCTTGTGAACTGTTCTAGATGCATGTACATGTAATATTTATTACTTGCTTTTAAATGAATACTTACTTTTAAAGGGACTGGTTCACTATTTTCGAAAGAAAGATTTTTCATTTTTGATGTTAAGAATTAGAAATATAACTAATTTAATGTTGACAAACAAAATTTGGACCGTATCAATGCAAGGATAAGAGCAGTATTTTAGTTTGATTATGTGTTATATAAACAAAGACTCGAGTCTTTTTATGTAAAAAACAACAACAAAAAACGAGGAAACGTTAATTTAATAATCTAAAGCATCTTCATTTTGTACAATCACAAATTTAACTTTTTTTTAAATGACACATTTTACCGAAAGTATACTTGAGATGTAATATATATAGTGATCTTTGATCAATATCTATTTGTTTTGAAAAGTTCGTAAACAATAACACACTTCAATCTTTGTTTTCAAAACAAATAATAAACGTTCTATAATGAGCTTCTGTCATGATGAATAACTTTAATTTTTTTTGTGAAACCTTGTAAACATATTAGAATGTAGATTTTGATCATTTAAAGAGAATCAAAATTTGAGGGTGGAGGAATAGTGAATCAGTCCTTTTAAATGAGAACTTATCTTTATTTGTGATATCAGGCTAAATGTTTGTGCAAAAAAGAATAAACAATTGTTATCAGTCCTATGCCATACATTTACCACTATTAACGGATAATTATTAGATATTATTATATATTCTGAATACAACCGTATAATGGTTGAAAGACATGTACGGCGGGTACAACGTCAATTCAAAAACTCAAGGAAACAAACAGTTTTGGATAAATTAATCATAAATTCATAATGATATGTTCTTCCGTCTCTTATTCTTGATAATGACATTGTCTATTTGGGAAATTCGTCTTTTAACATCAATTCATTTATATTTCTTATGAACACTTTTTGATAATTAAGTAAATATCATTTTCCTTCTAAATTAAAGAAAAGAAAAATAACTGTTGATATGATTATAGTGATTTTAACAAATCAGACTAAACTTGTCTACCTTCCTAGTAAGTAACAGATATTTTTTTATTATAAATGGTTGTCTCGCTTGCTATTGTACAGGTCTATAAACTTGCTGGTGAACAGCTCTTGATTAAACTTTATCTCCTCACTTACTAGGGAACAGTTTTAAATTAAACTCGTCTCACTTACTAGTAAGTTGTCTATCTTGCTTAGGAACATCAGTAGAAGTTTTTAAAAGATTGTCATCTCACTTGGAAGTGAACAGGTTGAAATTGAACTTGTTGTCTCGTTTGCTTGTAAACAGCTCTAGATTAAACTTCTCATCTTACTTGCTTTTGACTAGGTCTAAATTAAATTGTGTTCTCGTTTGTTCATGGACAGCTCAATATCAAACTTGTTATCTCACTTGCTAATGAACATCTCAATATTAAACTTCTTAGCTCACTTTCTAATGAACAGTTCTAGATTAAACTTTTCGTCTCACTTGCTATTGATCAGTCTAGAGTAAAATTGAAATATTATTTTATTTAGATCAAACTGAGCTTTCATTATGGTATATTTTCACACAAGTTATTGGACACAATTTGAAAACAATTTAAAGTCATCTTAGTATCTTTCCATCTGTCACTTTTGTATATGGATATACAAGATGTGAGATCAGCGATGCGAGCAGTAGTCATTCACTTTCTGGTCTCTCTGAATGCAACGTCACATTTCATAAATTAGTGAAATGGCGTAGTTTTGGCCCCAGAGCGATCTCCCGGCAACTTTCTCAAACATTAATTTCTACTCTATGAGGAAATATTATTGCTTGGACTAAGTATTTAACATGATAAAAATATTTACACGACAAGCATGCATCGCATCCTACCAAAACAACAGATCCAAAACTGGAAAACTCTGATTAGATTTCGTGAAATAAAGAATTATTCAAACCCTAGTAAGATTGATTGTATCTTGCTTAACGTCTCTCTCGAGAATTTTTCACTCATATGTAGACGTCACTAGGACCAATGAAGGGCTTCAAATTTAGGCCTTTGCTCAGCACTTACGGCCTTTGAACAGTGAGGGTTCTTTACCGTGCCACATCTACTGTGACACGGGACATCCGCTTTTAAGGTCATCTCCGAGGACCCGTGACATTCACACCTGATGTCGAGCTATTGAGGATGGAACTGTCACTACCTGTTTGAACGACTTCGGTCTGTCGCGGCCGGGATTCGAACCCCGGCCTTCCGTATGCGGGGCGAATGCTCTAGACACTAGACCACCGCGTGTGTTTCCTTCATTTATGGTATGACTTATGCATTTTTTGTATGTACCGAGTTGTGTATCACTAATACCACACTGAAAAACCATCCCGATTAGAAAATATCGAAGTGCTAACGCATGCACAGGAGTTCCACACATCATCAGGCGTACTTATTCTGTTAGTTCAATATATTCCTGTTATAGATAAACGTTCCATCTATTTTTAATGCAAATGTTTTGAAGCATATAAGTTAATCTTCTAAACCAATTCAGCTTCATTGATAATATTTTTTTATGCTTTGGAAAATAAATAATGAGCCATAATGCTTTGAAAGTTTATTTCATAATTGAGTAAACAAGTCCTAGCAGAGTGTCCTCATTTAAACTCTCCCCATTCTCCGTGTCCAAGCAGAAATAAAAAGGAACGATGTGATGTACATTATTACGATCTCGACATGTTATAGAGTACTTGTAATTTCTATAAGACGGTTAGCTGTGGTGTTTATTTGTTTGTCACGTTTCAGTTTCTCCTCCACATCAACACAAAAACCTTCTGAAAGGTAAAGATAACGAACAGTGATCAATCTCATAACTCCCACAAGCAATACAAAATAGACGTCAATACGTGCAGGCACTATTCTTCCCAAAGGCCTTCCACTTGATACATACAATTATATACAAAAAGTATCAAAAACACAAGCTCAAGGTTATGTAATAAGATTCAGTCTATATCACTTAATATAATTGATTATCAGTAATGAACAATCAAAAACTTTATTATTCCAGATTGCGATTAAAAGGCAAATGCATAGAATTTTTATACGAAAAGAAAAACATGCTTAAATAGTGGTACGGCAGCTGATAATGTATTTCTCAACATTATTGTTAAAACAATGTTGAGACTGGGAGAGCCTTATGTGTTGTGGTACTTTGTTCCACAGGTTTACACCTGAGTATTGTAAAGAGGTCTTGAATAATTGGACTTATTAGGACTTATCTTGAAATATCTACACAATGAATCTGATCTAACACAGCCATAGGACTTATCCCAATATACCTACACAGTGAATCTGTTCTAACACAGCCATATAACTTATCACGACATACCTACACAATAGCTATGTTCCAATGCTTTTAAAATATTTATACTCGTTCTTCATTCGCTTTGTAAGAGTTCTTATTTTGACAGATTCTCCTAGAGATACTCCTTCTACACATTCAGGCTCCATTAAGACAAAGATATGGAAGTAAAAGACCATACCTTTCCTGTAAGACTCCATGAAAGATGAAGATAACGAACAGTGATTAATCTCATCTTTTGCTAGAATAAAATACTATGACCAATCAAATGACAGAATAAGTATGACATATAAGCGATACATGAACTAATCCAAGTTAAGTTTTGACTGGACCCTTACAGATCAAACCATTATATTTAAAATGGGTGTTTAGGTTTCTTTAACACACAACACAAAGTTAGTAAGCAGCGCAATATGTATTAAAGTAAATGAATGTGAATGGCAATATACCATATAAAACTAAACTAAGTACAACTACCACATATATTTCGAGGTATTTGATGATGAAATTTATACAAAATGAATATTCATCAAACATTTTACGTGTCACTTCAAAGAATAAAATCGCTCGCGCCGGTAAGTGAGAAAGTTTCCCAGTTTACTTTCGAAACATCGATGGTCTTTTCCCCAGGTACATTGTGTCTGTATTTTCTCTTCCACCAATAAAAACTTGGCGCCACCATATAACTGAAAAATTGTTGAGTGTGGCGAAAACCAGCAAAAATCAATCAATCAAAGGATACACAATAAATATTCATCAACATTTTACTTGTCACTTCAAATGAGAAGGAGGCTGAACCAGTCTGAATCCCATTTCCTGTTTGTGAAAGTAAATAAATAATTAACATTAGGAAATATTTCATTTTTCAGGAGAGCTTATAATACTTGTATTGGTAATGTAATTTTTATATTGTGCATGATAATGCGTTCTACCTTTCATTTGGTGTGGCTGTTGAATGGTTTAGTTGTGATATCAGATGCTCAGACAGTGAATCTTGGAGTCTGTTCAAAGTATGTAAACGTTTTATTGCATGTTACTACTTTTGTGATGTTTTATATATTCTAATTTCAAGATCTCCATTAATTGTTTAATGAAAACTTTTCCTCCAAACAGTGAAGGCGAACCTCTACAATGTTGTCGAAATTACAGACCACGTGGTGATTCTTGTGAAGGTAATAATCAGAATATCATCTGAGAATTCTGAACTTACTGGACTGATTTCAATTATGGTAATAGATGTATTACATATATATAAGCAATATCTTCTGATAGAATGTTGGCCAGGCACGTTTGGCATAAATTGTAAGGAGGACTGTCCTGACGGGTTCTATGGACGTTTTTGTATACAAGTCTGTGATTGTTCTTCATGTGACAAGGTATCTGGGTGTCAACCGAATTCAACTCAGACTGGTAAGAAAAATATTTCTGAGTAGTTTTCATTGTCATTTCTCTCGATTCGCACACGTTTGAGTTTCACGTTTAGAATTTCATAATTCTTACCAATAAGCTTTACAAATCCACATTTATCTTAAACCAAGATTACATAATGTCCCATGTTGATTGGTCTCACCCGCTTTCAGCCCTCTCCATCTTTGATAGATTTTAATTGATCATATAAACTAACTATATTTGATATAGTTACCTATGTCAGAGAATTTAAACTCGTGTATTTGAGATGCTAAGGATATCGATCGGATTACAGAAACAACAAAACCAGAAAATTCCTATAATAGAGGCGTGATTATTGCTTCATCTCTGATAGGAAGTCTGACTTTCATAATAATAGTTATCATCATCTACCGCAAACAGAGGTAAATATAAATACTTCATGTGGCATAGGATGAAAACTTCTGAATTATTTGATAAAATACGTTAATTTTATGGTTTCTGAAAAGAAGATTATTTTTTGTTTACGGAAATATCAATGATTCCTATACTTTTTGACAGCATGTAAAATATCATGAAGACTATCTTGTGATGCTAATCATGTTTTCCGAAGAATTCACAAGTATTTCTATATTGTTTCAAACGCCCTTCATCAAATTATTTTAAAGATGCTTCCTTTTTCTTTCGAATTGTCGGTTATCATTAATATTAACAATAGTCTTTTCTTATATTACAACAGAAACAGAATCTTAATAAGGCCAGACTCATCCATTCATAAAGGTGATAGTAACTTATATTCCGTATCAAAGATTTTTAAAGAAGATATATACAATAGAATGAAGTTTCTGTTTTTCTAGAAAATTCATTAAACTATACATTCAGGCGGTGTACTAGCCAGAACGACACCATTGGGTGGATTTCCTCAACTCAGTCCATCTTCCATTGATGGTGGTCCAGCATTAACATTTCACGGCGGGAATTTTAAACTGTTATACCCTCAGATGTGTTGGCAGCAAAACGATTTTTCTGATAATTCAATGAATTCAGAAGATAATAGCCATGCTAAGCTGTCGACTCTAGACAGTGTGTACAGTCATCTCAACATGGATGTGGGAGATTACAACATATTAAGTCTGACAACCAACAACAGTCAGGAAACTGATGAGGAATATTACTCTTCACAGACTTCTAACAGTTGTTGCAATAATAAAGAATGGGGGTGTTCATTGAGAAACAAAGAGAATGGATGTTTATTGTCAGAAAAGGAGTGCAGCAGCACTCTAAACAAAACTTCACAAAGAGAAGATATACTTGAAACCCACAATGTCCCAGAACCAGAAAATTTTAAAATCAGTATGTCGAAGAAAGATGGAATTTCATCAGTAAAGGTGAAGATAGATGCAATGCACTTGGAAGAATTGTCAAAAAAACTAAATAGCTTTAAACCGAAAGCTCAAGATATTGAATTCAATTTTCCAGTTTAGTGTAAAGTCGCATTAGCGCGTGAAGAACCTCATACAAAGAGACAAATACTGAGATTCAAATTAGATGGTCGTTATAAGGATATAGTTGATCAATACAACCTATGGTTGAGTCAAGTGCTGTCTGACATGCTTCATACCGATTGTTAGGCCGTTCTTGGCACATTGATTTTGACTACGGATAAATCCGTTTACCTGTTCAGGATATGGGGCTCCTCGCGGTTGTGACCGGTCGAAAGGGGATGCTTACTTTTCCTAGGCACCTGATCCCACCTATTGTGTGTCCAGGAGTCCGTGTTTGCCCAATCTCTATTTTGTATTGCTTATATGACTTACGTGATTAATTCACTGTCCGTTATCTTCACATTTCATTTAGGAGAACCTCAAACATAGAAATACCGGATTACAGAAAAACCTTATACAGAAAAACACTGACATAAATCTTGGTTCCTTCCGCATAGGTCGATGGCATCAATAGATAAATATTAAATATTTCACTTTGTTTTACAAACTTTATAACATAGAGT
The DNA here is from genome assembly GCF_947568905.1 of Ostrea edulis. Lineage (NCBI taxonomy): Eukaryota > Metazoa > Mollusca > Bivalvia > Ostreida > Ostreidae > Ostrea > Ostrea edulis. The sequence continues at coordinate 65,604,595 of NC_079172.1, read as the reverse complement.
TTTGAATTAGCATTAACAGGATTGCACTTTTTAAAATGATATAATCTATATAGGGTTATCCCATCAAACATTGTTTTAGTATGTATACAGCAAATCACACCTAAATCAGTGGATTTCTGGGTTATGACTTCGTGTATATACTAAATATTTAGATATTCATCTGTATATTTCCCAATAATCTACACCACGAACCTTTTATTCCACAACAAAACCAAGTGTCTTTAGAAGTGGGAGTCATGGTTCTTTCTGAAGATACCTTGCAAACCGAGGTGCCGTGTTCTGGTAGGCGTTGACACAAGAAAACCACCCGCTCTTAGCGCCCCGAGAGCCACGCATAGGTCTAAAATTAAGGCACTTCATTTACAGCTGGTGACACCTTAATACGAGAGGAAAAACTTCAAAGGGACGTAAAAACCGATTCAAAGCATGCCGGGGTTTTTGTAATCATCGTGCAAATAACATGAAACAAATTTGCAGATATATTTTCACAACACGCTTGTTTTAATCAATATATATTTTTAATTTTCATACTTCATATTTATCATTTACATTGCTTATTTAGAGCATAACAGGAAACAAATTTGTTCGTTAATAATTTGTACAGTCACGAAAATTGGACTTTGTGATATTACACTTTTTAGATCAAATTACATAAAATACATATGACAAATGAAATGATTCTTCAAATCATTCAAACACTCATTATGACATCTCATAAACACTACAGATATATACTCACTCATTGAAATCTCCGAAAGTGTATTTGAACCGCCATCTGTTGTACGTTTTAGCTGGTGGTAACTAGAGATTCGCGTTGTACTCCGTTTACCTGTTCAGGATGTTGGGCTCACGACTATGTATGCTTCCTCCTCGTAGGCACCTGATTCCACTTATGGTGTGTCCAGGAGTCCGTGTTTGCCCAACTATCTATTTTGTATTGCTTAAATGACTTATGAGATTGATCACTGGTCGCTATCTTCATCTTTCATTCGGGAGAACCTCATACAGAGAACCACTGACATAAAGTATTTTTCCTTCCACAGAGGCTGACGGCATCAATAGATAGATATTAAGAGATTCAACTTTGTTTTACAAACTTTATAACATAGAATTTTGAATTGGTACTAACAGGATTACACTTTATAAAATGATTTAATCTATATAGAGTTATCCCATCAAACATTGTTTTCGTATGTATACATCAAAACACACCTTAATCAGTGGATTTCTGGGTTATGAGTTCGTGTATATACTAAATAGTTAGACATTCCTCTGTATATTTCCCAACAATCTACATCATCAGCTTTTTGTTTCATTTCTTTTATTCCACAACAAAACCAAGAATATTGTATTCCCCGATCCGTTACTCCAAACACAAAGGAAAAACAAAATTGCAAATTAAAGGTCCTATTACACTGCCAACCCTGAGGTGCCCGGATGTAATGATGACATCGACACCGTGGCCTACACAGTGCAAATAGTTGATGTTGTATCAGTTCAGAGTTTTATTTTTACCGATCGTTTTTGATCAGTGGTCAAATCGTTCGTATCATGACATTGGCCGTGTCAAACTCAAGACGTAAAGAAAGGCAATGATTTATTACTTTTATTCACGAAAGTTCACTTTAGAAGTTGGAGTCATGGTTCTTTCTTATGAGACCTTGCAAACCGAGGTGCCGTGTTCTGGTAGGCGTTGACACAAGAAAGCCACCAACTCTTAGCACCCCGAGCGCCACGCATACGTCTAAAATTAAGGCACTTCATTTGCAGCTGGTGACACCTCAATAAGAGTGGGAAAAACTTCAAAGGGACATAAAAACCGATTCAAATCATTCGGGGTGTTTTAATCATTGTGCAAATAACATGAAACAAGTTTGCAGATATAATTTCACAACACGCTTGCTTTAATCAATATATATTTTTTTTTAATTTTCATACTTCATATTCTGACGTTTCATTAATACAATAGTTGATTTTTTTACATTGCTTATTTAGAGCATACCAGGAAACAAATTTGTTCGTTAATAATTTGTACAGTCACGAAAATTGGACTTTGTGATATTACACTTTTTAGATCAAATTACATAAAATACATATGATAAATGAAATGATTCTTCAAATCATTCAAATACTCATTATGACATCTCATAAACACTACAAATGTCTACTCAATTATTGGAATATTCGGAAGTGTAATTGAACTCCATCTGTTGAACGTTTTAGCTGGTTAAGGATTCACATTGTACAATGAAGATCCCGTAGGAATCCCGGTTAGAATAGGTCCAGAGTACCTTGCCAGGCGTAAGAGGCGATGAAATGGGGTGTTTCTTCGAATGAGATCACAAAAAGAGACTTCATGGAATATAAATACAGGTTAGCTAACAAAGGAGCTTGATTCGTGTCCATAGGTATTCAAACAGACCGTTGGAAGACCTGATTACCATTCAAGTATGTTAGATGGATATTCATTGGTTGGTTTGTTGCATATTGTTTAATGTCCTACTCGCGAATTTAAAGACTTTGCGCAGGGAGCGATCTTTATCAAGCCATACCTCCTGTGACACGGGGCCTCGATTTTTTGCAGTCTCATCCGAAGGAACACCACGTTTAGTATTAAGACAAGAAAGGGTATTAAGGACCTACTGTAACCCGGATCCCCACGGTATCGTTGCATTATGTGATTGTTACTCAACTTTAAAGCTTAATTAATGAGAGTTTGAATATTTAATAGCACATTAGATAATTCGAGATTAATAAAGATTTCACGTAACAGTATCTAATGAATCCATTAATTTATGCCACATTAAGGATTTAAAAACTCATAAGGGTTAATGTCACATTAAACGTTGATACAGTCGGGTTCACGTCATAAACTGTATATATTGTAGGTCGAGAATATATTTATTAACCGAAAAGAAAGCCTACGTTGATTTTGCTACATTTACGCAGTATTCAACTCATAAGAGTTTTGTGAAACAGAAACGAGAGAGAAAAATTCACAGCATCCATTAGAAACTGCAGTGGAAAAGATAAAAGCTATTGGAACTAGTTTTGCAAAATTTCATCTAAAGAATATTCACCATTAGCATTTTATTTTCTAGACGAGTTTCTTTTTGCAAAGCTAAACACATAGATACGAACAAGCCCAGGAAGCTATGCATAGAGTTACAAGAAGAATCAGACCATTTAATTAACCAGTTAAGATATGCATGGAGTTATAAGAAGAATCAGACCATTTAATTAACCAGTTAAGATATTAATTGAGTTATAAGAAGAATCAGATCATTTAAAGGACACAACGCATGTTTCTAAACTTTTTCATTTTTTCAGCAAAATTAACTCTTTTTATGCCTAAAACTACTTTAAATGTGTTTTAAATGAAAAATTCGAGTTTGAAAGCGATGAAATTCAAATCTTGCGATATGCATATTTTCTTTCGCTAGTTTACGCGCCATTTTGTGTGACGTCATATGCGCCCTCGGGTTTGAAAACATCTATTAGCCATTTCATAAACAGATTAGATTTAATCGACAAAAAACCAATTGTCACGTTAACGGCTTGTAAATAATAATGCATTAAGATGTTTTGTGCCGTGCTCGGGTGTACTAGTTGTCGGTAGAAAGGATTTAGACTGAGTATTTTTCAATTTTTCGAAGGAAAGTACGAGAAAAAAGACGTGGATAATTTTTTTGTTGGAGCAAGAACTTTACCTTAAAAAACACACCCAGTCACCTTTTCAAACATCGCTTGGACAGAGACCCTGATAAACTGCGAGAAAATGGATATATCGAAGCTATAAGTACTGGTAGGCCTATAGCATACATTCTGTTTTGCTCTTCAAATTCAATACACACTCGGATCAACTGACCTTCACCTTGTAACAACATATATCGACGATACAATGTAACTTCTACCAACTGGTAGATTTACAACAACAAAAAATAAAGATACAAAATAATTGAACTTTCAATTATACAAATAATAGAATATTGTATTTCCTAATTTTAAATTGAATTATAAAATTATTTCTTTATTGAACTCGTAGCATCTTGAATGCGTCAGTAGGCTATAACGCCGTGCTCCCACTTCGTACTTCCTAAAGACGTGCAGATCACAATTCAAAAATAGTAATAAGATTGCTTTATCAAAATAAAATAATGTGATTACCACTTTAAATTTGAATATTTTTATTGATTTGTGTGTGTGTTGTCTTTTTCTTTCTTTCCGAAATGCACGCGTGACAATAGCTTGGCATAGGGCCTAGTTGTCAACAATTTAACGTATCATAATTTGTCTAATCCAAAAATAAATAATGATTGCACTGTTTATTTTAGAAAAACAGCGCCAATAGATGGTTTTCATATGACGTATTTTGACCCCGAGTTATTCCCCTTGGCCGCCATCTTGTAGGTCAAACTGGTGGATTTTCCTCTTTGGGCAACCAATTTCAAACATGTAAGGCAGAAATATATGGGGGGAAATCTTTGCAATATTGCAATTATGAAGTAAAAGATGCATTAACAAATGTATATTTATAAGAAAAACAGTTTATCTCCACTTCAGTGACCAGAATAACAAGGCTGATTTTGGTTGAATAATGAAGGAATCCGGGCATGTTAACCTACAATATGACGGCCAATGGGAAATAACTTTTGCTTAATCGCTTCGATGGAAAACCATCTATTACAGATGTATAAAGGAATAACATCCCCAAACAATTTATAGACAGCGACCCATATAAACATTATTTACTCAAAATTTTGCCGATTTCATACACGCTTTACTCGCTATATTTGGGTATTTACATCGTTATATGTGTGCACTGGTGGCGAACACATATAAAACTCGGACAATTTATCAACATCGATTTAAATGTTGCCCATGGTAAATTAATTAGGCCCCTAAAAGTTGAGTTTTTAATAATATCTCGCAGTACTTTCACAATCCGAAGGGCGCATGTGACGTCACTGTACCACGTGACTACCTACCTAATTAACTTGACTTTTTGAAATCGGGGCTTAGATTTAAGTCTGTATTGTGGTTAATTATCGCAAAATTTCGGCGAACGAACTATTAGAATTAATTACTATAAGCATAAAGAAGACAAAATGCATGTAATATTGTATACTTTGAAAACATGAGATATGTCCTTTAATTAACCAGTTAAGATATGAATGGAGTTATAAGAAGAATCAAACCATTTAATTAACCAGTTAAGATATGAATGGAGTTATAAGAAGAATCAGACCATTTGATTAACCAGTTAAGATATGAATGGAGTTATAAGAAGAATCAGACCATTTAATTAACCAGTTAAGATATTAATGGAGTTATAAGACAAATCAGACAATTCAATTTACCAGTTAAGTGCCAACTTGGCCTGTTTGACAAAGCCATTTTACCAGCTTTGATTTGCTGATGTGAGATTCGGGGATATGAAAACCTACCAGACTATACCCCAAATAAAATGAAATTTTATGAAATTATGTCAACCAGTAATGTTTTTTAAAAACTGTATAGTTATTCTAAAGATACATGTATATGTATTAGTTTATTCTACTTAACACAAGTATTCACATTTTTGTACATATTATTTGCATAAATTTCACTATGATATTGTTTATTGGCATATCTATATGTCAATTAGCATATCTATATGCATTCCTCTGACATCACTTGTATTAATACAGGATATTTCTGTATCATACTTCATGTACCAATCCCATTGAGGTTTGACTGAATAAATTGAGTGGATGAATAATAGGCTAAGCTCGTGTGTAGGTTCAGATCGCTTATGAAATGTTTTTAAATAGTAGAATAATTGATTGAATTGGAAGGTGTCAATTATATGATTTGTACTATAATTACACCTCTCAAAATTTTAAGATATCGGAAATTCCTCGTTTGTTTGAAATCGAGTGTAATTATTATTCTATTCCTGTTTAAATTTTCGTTTCTCGATAGTGTTTCCATACGTAGTCGTACTGATTTATTTCTTTACCTGTTTTTAGGGGGGGGGGCGTCCAATGTGTTTGAAAACAGTAATTACTAATATATATGTATATGCAAATTACTAGTAACTTAATTATTCAGAATCACAGGGAAAATGTTCATTTAATGTCATGATTTAGATTTTCCCTGAATCTTAATGTTATTCTCAAGAGTAGTATTGACACCAGTAAGTGGCGGATCCTGAAATTTTCAAAGAGTACCGAAGGTTGAATATTCTGGAATGGTCTGGAGAGAGAGAGAGAGAGAGAGAGAGAGAGAGAGAGAGAGAGAGAGAGAGAGAGAGAGACAGATTTCAAAAAATGGAGGGAAATCATACGTGAATAGAATTCACTATTACGAAGTAAATCCTAGAATGGAATAACTGGCAAATGAGTAAAAAGAATATTCATAAATAAGTTTTGTATAATATAACAAAATGCAATTATAAAGTTATTTCATATATACTAATATTCACTTGGATAGAACATGAAATATATCTCAAAAGTGGGATGGACTAATTGTTTGTCATATCTTTTAATTATGTGCAAGGTGAAGATAACGAACAGTGATCAACCTCATAACTATTGAATTCCATCCGAGGGAGAGCGGGGTTCTGACACCTATTGAATTCCTTCCGACGTAGGGTGGGGTTCTGACATCTATTGAATTCCCCTCGAGGGAGGGTGGGGTTCTAACACAATGGACGGACGTGTGTTAGTCCTAAGCATCGCAAGTCGGCAAAATTTGTACATAGCTTAAATATGTTAATTTGGGCCTCGTTTAAAGATTTATTTTCAATTTACAAGTTAATTCTGAATACAATTAAGCAGTTTCTGGTGTTTGTCACGTCTCATTTTGTTTTAAACATGATATTTTCTATTAAGTAATCTGTATGTAAACAAAAGCATGGCACGAGCCTTGTTTACATACCAAAGAATTGTAAATTCTGCAACTCTTTCGTATCTCGACAACTGACATTCAAATTTGACTATTGGAAATTCCTTAGTTAACCATTGTAAACATTTAAAAAGGGGGAAAATATTATCAAACATTGTCCATGCCCTTTTGACTCCTACATTTCATACACAGAAGGTGAATACGAAGTGATGAAAGGTGAAGATAATGATCAATCTCATAATTTCCATAAGCAATACAAAATAGAGTTGGGCAAACACGCACAGAGGTGGGATCAGGTGCCTAGAAGGAATAAGCATCCCCTGTTGACCGATCAAACCCACCTTGAAGCCTATATCTTTATCCGGTAATATGAGTAGTCCGTAGTCAAAACCAGTGTGCCAGAAACGGCCTAACAATCGATATGAAACAAATCAGACAGCATTTGACTCAGTGATAGGTTATATTGACAATCTAGATCATTATAACGACGATAGAATTTGTGAAATGCTGCCTTCAAATGAGACTGTTGAAACCTGCATCATTAACTTGTTTGTCAGTAGCCCGCCTCGATTTAAAAACGTACCATACGCAGAACAATCTCTTGCACATTGAAACAGTTAAGAGATATATACACAGTATGTAGGTAATAATAATAAACTTTATATATATATATATATATATATATATATATATATATGGGTTTTTTGGTTTGTTTTAATGTTTTCTGCCACACTCAACAATTTTTCAGTTATATGGTGGCGCCCAGTTTTTGTTGGTGGAAGAGAGAACCCAGATACACTGTACCTGGGAAAAGACCACCGACCTTCCGAAAGTAAACTGGTAAACTTTCTCACTTACCGGCGCGAGCGGGATTCGAACCCGCGCCGACAGAGGTGAGAGGCCGTGTGAGAGCGCAATGCTCTAACCACTCGGCCAAGGAGGCCCCCTATATATATATGTGTGTGTGTGTGTGTGTGTGTGTGTGTGTGTGTGTGTGTGTGTGTGTGTGTGTGTGTGTGTGTGTCAGACAGTTACAATAACTGTCTGAAGAGGCATTAAAGCCGAAAGCGCTAACAGTGAAATGTTATTCGAGTTTTGTGTTTCTTGACTTTTATTATTGGATATATATATATATATATATATATATATATATATATATATATATATATATATTTGAGTCGTGAGTTTGCCATTAACATCTATTCTCAATATAAAAGTACGAAGCCAATGTGGGGGACTTTGTGGTGTCTTTTATTTCGAGTTCACAAAGATATATCATCTGAGTTCAATTGGGGATTCAAAGCCGTATGTGTCTAACTAGCCTGAAACGCATCTGCTCACTTTTCATCAGCCTGAAGCGCAGATGCCCATGTTCTCATTTTGTTTTCATCACTTTCTTTGATGAAGTTGATAACTTCTTGTTTCTCTTTATTTTTCATCACTGTCTTTGATCCAGTTGACCTTTTAACTATTAGAGCACGGTTCCTTTCAGCTTGTTTTTCATATATCAGGCTAATCAAATATATAAACTTTCTTTTTCTTTTTATCTCTCGATGATTAGACGGAATATATTGTGGGTATATCATTTTTGCTTATTTATAGAGAACAGCGACAGAGAGATATTCATTAATACCGACAGGAAATACTCTCATATTATCCAGATAGCATTCTAAACAACAGGGATAACTTCATAGACGTTTGACATTGGTGGTAGTCATAATTATGTTGAACGTATTAAGAGTCGAAAAGTTTGAGCAGTTTGTAGGATCGGTAAATTACCTGAGGTGGGGGTTCTTTCCTTAATTATATCATAAATTTTACACGTAGCTAGGATGACGACAAATGATGGATATATCACTTTGATTTGCACTAAATGTTGATCACATGAATCCATATAAAGTATTTGTATCTGCTTTGTCATACATTTAGGATAATGACATTGCAGGAGTTAAATAAGATCGGAATCATAATATTCGGGTCTTACAGTACAAGTGTTCAGCACCTCAGAATAAGTGTCGTTTATGATGATGATCTCGAACAGAACAGACGAAGAAATAATTTGAGAAACACTTTTATGAATAGCCTCCTTATTATGTCATCTGTCAAAAATTCCAACCACCCATTTCATATTATGTAGCAGTGTGTTTTAACTTTTATATATTATATGATACCATATTTTAATAAACATGAATAGTGCATATGGAAATAAAAGCACATTTTAAGATTTAAGTCAAATTTCCAGATCCACCCCTTTCTTTACTTAGTGTAATAGGTGAGTGAAAAGGTTCACAGGTCTTGCTATTTCATTGGCTATAGAACTGAGTTTTATTCAGTTAGAATCTCTAGAGTTTTTGGTGAGGTTGGTTGTGGTTTTGATTTAAACAGTTTTGGTATCTTTGTGCTGATTTGGCATTTTGAATTTGACAAAGACATTATTAGACCTTCAAATCCAGACCTGACAGTAAGTACTAATTTTATTAACATTTATCTTTATGATATGTATATATAGCTAATATCACTGTTTGAGAGAAGAGTGAACGTTTAAATATTATGAAGAACAGTAAATATCAGTTTAAAGTTATTTCATCTCAGTATATGCTTATATTATATCTATAGTTATTATAGTGTATATAGTACTGTAATGATATATTTGTTATAATTAGATTAGAAGCATCCAGGCAGCATTTTGATGTTTGCATGCATTGGGCCTTGTTCCATAGATAGGTAATTAAAAGATATTACCTTTTATTATATTTAAAACATGTAATTTCATTGTGTTACATTATTTGTAATGCAACTGTAAATATTTGAGTAAAGTATATTTTACTATATTTGAATTAAGGGAGATAACTCTTAAGGTTGAAATGTACTCTTTTGATTGTAAATCGCTGTGATATTCATTGTTACTATTTTGTCTTTTAGGGTCATTTTTTGTAATGGACATTTTGTAATCAACATTATGTAATCATCGTCATCATCCTTATTCGTTTTACCATGCAATAAATGACTGCATTGTGAACCCTAAGCCAGGAGTTGGTTATTTATACATTACAAACCACCACCCCTGCAACAATTATACATATTGAAAAGTTATGACACTGACTATTGTATTGGGTTTCGTTCTATGCCATAGTATTCCGTATGGTTCACTGTTTGGACCTGCTGTGTTGGGTTCCAGTATCCCGGACGGTTCACTGTTTGGACTGCTTTGTTTGGTGTCGGTGTGTCGGACGGTTCACTGTTTACATTGCTGTCTGGGTTTCGGTATCCCGGACGGTTCTCTGTTAGGACTGCTGTGTTGGGTTTCGGTATCCCGGACGGTTCTTTGTTTGGACTACTGTGTTGGGTTTCGATATATCGGACGGTTGACTGTTTGGACTGATGTATTGGGTTTCGGTATATCGGACGGTTCACCGTTTGGACTGCTGTGTTGGATTCCGACATCCCGGACGGTTCACTGTTTGGACTGTTATGATGGGTTTCGGTATATAGGACGGTTAACTGTTTGGACTGCTGTGTTGGGTTCCGTTATCCCGGACGGTTCTCTGTTTGCTGATACATCGTTTCGTGGAACAGGCGTTTGCATGTACTGTTGTGTTGACGGCGAATCTAGAAAAGGTGAAGATAACGAACTGTGATCAATCTCATAACTCCTACAAGGAATACAACTGTTTTATACAATGAAACTGTGACTGTGAACTTTGAAATTGTGACTGTTGTGGAAAGGATTACTATAAATTGGTCAATTAATCCATTGGTCATTCTGAGACCTGTTGATTGATATTGCAATTGTATGTGTTTGTACAGATGTAATGATGGACATCCCGTAAATTCTTGATGTATGCCAAGGCCAATACTGGGTATTTGCTCTGTATAAATAAAACAACATCTCTATTACAAAAATGTCCTTGTTTTATATGAATTTAAAAAGACACCGATTATACGAAAATGTCCTCTCCACTAAGGCTTCGTTACACTTCCTTAATAATACAAGTATATACCATGAAGTTTAATAGCATTTCTATTTCAATACACTTCCCTGTTGTTTTTACATATACTTCATGAATGAGTTTACAAGATATTCAAAAGTACACGTATAACAGTACAGGTCATGTAACGTGTAGTTATTTCGTGATTTAATATCTCATAAAATGGGCAACAAATTTCTCAGTCAGCTGCTACTGCAAGTGATTTTTGTGGTCTTTCATTGGCAAATAACAAATTCATCTGAAATTGGAAAATGCTCAAATGTGTCGAATGGGTATGTAAAATTCATAGACCAAAATAATTGTACACTGTAAATTTATTTTTGCGAAACATTGCTGATTGTTAATTAAATTGAATTCAATCTTAATTTCAGAATATTTATTTTATCTTTCTGAAACATTGCTTCTTGTTAGTTAGATGTTGGGTTTAAATTCAATCTTATTTTCATAATTTGTTTTCGTCTTAACCCGTTTCTCTAGGGAATCACTGAAATGCTGCAAGAATTACCGACTAGTAAGTGCCACTTGTGAAGGTAATTTCATCATCGTATGAACTCACATGTCACTATAGTAAAGGTTTTGGTCAGTTGCACTTTTATCTGAATTTTATGTAATTCTATTGCATTTTTTAAAAAAGAATGTTGGCCGGGGACGTTCGGAGAAAACTGCAAGGACAACTGCCCATCTGATCATTACGGCAAGTTCTGCAAAGAGATATGCCAGTGCACACCATGTGACAAGGCCCTAGGCTGCTTACGTCAGACAGGTAAGCTTATTATTGCTCTTTAAATCGCATATTAATCAGATATATAGTATATTTCTCATATGAAAGGTGAAGATAACGAACAGTGATATCAATCTCATAACTGATATAAGCAATACGGACACACCAGGGGTGGAATCAGGTGCCTAGGAGGAATAAGCATCCCCTATCTACTGGCCACACCCGCCGTGAGCCCTATATCTTGATCAGGTAAACGAGGTTATTCGTAATCAAAATCAGTGTCCAAGAACGGCCTAACAATCGGTATGAAACACATCAGACAGCATTTGACCCAATGATAAGTTGCATTGGCAAAGTACATGTCTATATCGTTTTAACCATCATAGAATTTGCGAAATGTTGACTTTATAGGATATCTTTAAAATATTTCCCTCTCACGCAATATAAGAAAACTTTTCGTACATTCTCTCTGAATTAAGATTGATGCATAAAATCTATTGTAAGATTTATACTAAAGATCTATCTCTATATCACTATTCCTATTTATAGCAACACACTGTTTTTATCTCTGTCTGTTACTATTCCTATTGATAACAACATAGTGTCTTTAACTCTGTCTGTTACTATTCCTATTGATAACAACATAGTGTCTTTATCTCTGTGACTATTCCTATTGATAACAACATAGTGTCTTTATCTCTGTCTGTTACTATTCCTATTGATAGCAATATATTGTCTTTAACTCTGTCTGTTACTATTCCTATTGATAACAACATACTGTCGTTATCTCTGTCTGTTACTATTCCTATTGATAACAACATACTGTCTTTATCTCTGTCTGTTACTATTCCTATTGATAACAACATATTGTATTTATCTCTGTTACTATTCCTATTGATAACAACATAGTGTCTTTATCTCTGTCTGTTACTATTCCTATTGATAACAACATACTGTCTTTATCTCTGTCTGTTACTATTCCTATTGATAACAACATAGTGTTTTTATCTCTGTCTGTTACTATTCCTATTGATAACAACATACTGTCTTTATCTCTGTCTGTTACTATTCCTATTGATAACAACATACTGTCTTTATCTCTGTCTGTTACTATTCCTATTGATAACAACATACTGTCGTTATCTCTGTTACTATTCCTATTGATAACAACATAGTGTCGTTATCTCTGTCTGTTACTATTCCTATTGATAACAACATATTGTCTTTATCTCTGTCTGTTACTATTCCTATTGATAACAACATACTGTCTTTATCTCTGTCTGTTACTATTTCTATTGATAGCAACATACTGTCTTTATCTCTGTCTGTTACTATTCCTATTGATAACAACATAGTGTCTTTATCTCTGTCTGTTACTATTCCTATTGATAACAACATACTGTCTTTATCTCTGTCTGTTACTATTCCTATTGATAACAACATACTGTCTTTATCTCTGTCTGTTACTATTCCTATTGATAACAACATAGTGTCTTTATCTCTGTCTGTTACTATTCCTATTGATAACAACATAGTGTCTTTATCTCTGTCTGTTACTATTCCTATTGATAACAACATACTGTCTTTATCTCTGTCTGTTACTATTCCTATTGATAGCAACATACTGTCTTTATCTCTGTCTGTTACTATTCCTATTGATAGCAACATACTGTCTTTATCTCTGTCTGTTACTATTCCTATTGATAACAACATAGTGTCTTTATCTCTGTCTGTTACTATTCCTATTGATAACAACATATTGTCTTTATCTCTGTCTGTTACTATTCCTATTGATAACAACATATTGTCTTTATCTCTGTCTGTTACTATTCCTATTGATAACAACATAGTGTCTTTATCTCTGTCTGTTACTATTCCTATTGATAACAACATACTGTCTTTATCTCTGTCTGTTACTATTCCTATTGATAACAACATATTGTCTTTATCTCTGTCTGTTACTATTCCTATTGATAACAACATACTGTCTTTATCTCTGTCTGTTACTATTCCTATTGATAACAACATAGTGTCTTTATCTCTGTCTGTTACTATTCCTATTGATAACAACATAGTGTCTTTATCTCTGTCTGTTACTATTCCTATTGATAACAACATACTGTCTTTATCTCTGTCTGTTACTATTCCTATTGATAACAACATAGTGTCTTTATCTCTGTTACTATTCCTATTGATAACAACATACTGTCTTTATCTCTGTCTGTTACTATTGATAACAACATAGTGTCTTTATCTCTATCTGTTACTATTCCTGTTGATAGCAACATAATATTTTTATACAACACAAAACAGCATCATATATTACGTTCATTTTAACACTTTTGTTTCCGACAAAGCATCCTCTTCTATCGACTCTGACGACAGCCCACCCGTTTGGGACTGGTCCATTACATTCATATGTCTGTCCGGAGGCTGTGTACTTTGTGTAGGTGTGGGCTTGATCATCTTTTGGAAATCAAGGTAATGCTTGTACATTGAGAAAGTAGTTCAAGTAAAAATTCTTCTTTTTTTTAAACAACATGCATCAATTAATAAAAACACATTCAAACTTGTAATGTAACAGTATAACATCAATTAATAAAATTATATTCAATCTTATACTGTAACAGTATAACCGATTTTTTTTTTTCAATTCACACTACAACACAATTTTATGATTAATGGACTTAGTTACTAACTAACCAGCCACTAGGCTGAAATCAAACTTTAATTGTGAATTATTCCGAAATAAAACAATATCCTTTTAAAAGTCAAATACATAGACAAATTAAAGATCATGAGGTTTATCTTTAACAATAGTAAATTCATATCACTGCATTTGTTGTTGTTGTTGTTGTTGCTGTTGTTGTCGTCGTCGTCGTTGTTGTTGTCGTCGTCATCGTTGTTGTTGTTGTTGTTGTTGTTGTTGTCGTCGTCGTTGTCGTCGTCGTCGTCGTTGTTGTTGTCGTCGTCGTCGTTGTTGTTGTCGTCGTCGTCGTTGTTGTCGTCGTCGTCGTTGTTGTTGTCGTCGTCGTCGTTCTTGTTGTTGTCGTTGTTGTTGTCGTCGTCGTTGTTGTTGTTGTTGTCGTCGTCGTTGTCGTTGTTGTTGTTGTCGTCGTTGTCGTTGTTGTTGTCGTCGTTGTCGTTGTTGTTGTTGTCGTCGTCGTCGTTGTTGTTGTTGTTGTCGTCGTTGTTGTTGTTGTTGTTGTTGTTGTTGTTGCTGTTGTTGTTGTTGTCGTCGTTGTTGTTGTTGTTGTCGTTGTTGTTGTTGTTGTCGTCGTTGTTGTTGTTGTTGTTGCTACTGTTGTTGTCGTCGTCGTTGTTGTTGTTGCTGCTGCTGTTTATATATACCATTGTCATTGCAGCAACCTATGTATATTCATGTATGTATCATATATGTATCAGTACAAACGTAATACGTCAGATGAAATGATGAAATCATTGAGATCTGGACACACTTCAGGCTAAGACTTGATTCAGCTGATTTCAGTTATATCCATATAATGATATAATCAGTTGTAGCAGGAGAGAGAGAAGGGGTATGCTATTGAAAATACGGATGTATATTTAATTGCTGTTATAAAATTTAGAAATTCATTTCAAAATTAAGGATTATCTCCCTCATGCATAGCTCTTAGCCTTGGACGAATTTGGCTCCACTTGTTTGGCTCGCTGTTTTTGGCTATATTTAGATCTAAAACTTCATAGTTATTTCGTATTTCAAACATTTCGGTTGAGCATCACTGAAGAGACATTATTTGTCGAAATGAGCATCTGGTGCATCAAAATTGGTACCGTATAAGTTTTACATTAAAGATAACAAGTTTTCTTAGTTGTGGTTGAAATCATTCATTTTATTTTCTAACCCACATTTACAATGTATTTTAAGGTATTCCATGTATAATGAAAGGATAATGAACAATCTTGAAGGATTTAGATCAACATAAAAGTTTATTGTTAGATAATGATGAAAGTGAAGCAGATGAAATTTACATGACTGGTAAACGATTAGAAACTGACCTTTTTGCACTTTTTGAAAGACTTGTTTGACCTTTGTAAAAATAAGAAAAATCTAATTTTCTAGAAATGTGTGCGGTCAATGATTAATTTTATTTCATATATTCATAAAAAGAAAGTGTATGTAACTTTCTACCGAAATATTAGTATGGAAATATAATTTATTTTTAAAATATTGTAATAAAACATGCTTTTCCCATATACTTCAATGTTAAATTCTAGGTGAAATAAATCAAGCAGTAAACAAAATTTTGAAAATTCCTTTGGTGGATTATTTTTATTTGATGAACCCTTCAAAATGATACCATGATTACAAATATTCCACCATCCATTTATTAGATATGAAATATGGTCATTATACATTGAATAGGGAAGTTATGCGTAATTGCTCAGGATGCTAAAACTTTGTATGTACTGATATAGTAATTATCCCATTGGTTCTAACAAATACATCTATTGTTTAGCCCTATCCGGTTGAAAAATGTTGTGTCAATTCAAGTTCTGAAAGGGTTTGGTAGGTTTTGTGGCGGAAGGGTTGATTAATCAAAAACGTTCTAAATCTGCATGATTTTACAGTTTTTCTTTTATCCAATATCTCGTCAGTTTTTATATCCCAATTCTTCTATCTCAGTTTTATAATTCATAATGCAAGAACATGTTGTTGAGACTTGGAACTAGTTCAAATTTTGTGATTCATTAATTTGGTTGATATATTTTTTTCCAAACAGAACACTGATTCTTAAAAAAGAAATTTTGAATAAAGAATCAGTATTTTTGGTGAATAAACAAATTATCTATAACCCGCACTTTTTAAAGTTCCACTTTAAAACAAGACTTTGTAATTTCTGTGCACTTTTGGAAATTCACATTGCTCCTAGTCTGTTCATTTAGCCTCTCAAATCCTATATTATAAATTTTCCGTATATCAAGTGTATAAAGGTCATTATTTATTTCCAATCTACAAGTATTAAATTTTTTTATATCTGTGTATTGTTAGATCACATGATTATGTATCTATTTTATGTAAGGATTCAGTTGTGTTGTTTATGTTGTGTTGACACTAACAGACAAATTAAGCTTAATTAGATAAATCTTCAGTAAATTCTAAGTCTAAAAAAATTAAAACACCATCGCCCAATAACAAGCACTCTGATCCCAGTCGTTCTTTTAAATTTCCTAATTCTACTTAAATGTAAATATTAAAAAGTGCACTTTTCAACAAATCGACCATATTGCACTACAAGGCTAAGGTGCGAACTTCGTTAATGCTTTAAAGTGTTGTGTCATGTAAAGTGTTATGTCATGAAAGGTGAACATAACGAACAGTGAACAAACAGCAGTTTGTTCTATAAAGTTTAAAGTTTTCTT
This sequence comes from Ostrea edulis, assembly GCF_947568905.1. Taxonomy (NCBI): domain Eukaryota; kingdom Metazoa; phylum Mollusca; class Bivalvia; order Ostreida; family Ostreidae; genus Ostrea; species Ostrea edulis. Next base: position 65,587,612 of record NC_079172.1, on the reverse strand, counting down.
TGTAAGGAATCTTTCTAATACAAATGTCAGTTTCTACCCTCTAGGTTTGATACAGGTTCAGTTATTTAAGAAAACGATGTACAGTACAGATGACAAATAGTTTCCTCTTCCTCATTACAATAGTTTCAGAGTTCTTATTACATACTTTTCCAAATTTAAACATCATACTATTTGTTGCTATATGTTTTGATTGAGTTCAATTAGAACTTGACATAAAGGAGAAAGTATTTTTGAGAATTCATCATGAACAAAAATGAGAATCATGATTTAGTTATACAGAACATTTATATGTTAAAATACGTATCAATTTTAACATGTGACACATTCCAAGTTTGAAGGATGGTCACAATGTTAAATCAAACTCCCAGTTTCTTAAACTTTAGCCCAAACTGACAAATTTTAAAAATGCTTGTTCTGCGTATGGTCAGTTTTTAAATCGAGGCAAGCTACTGACAAACAAATTGATGGTACAGGGGTTTACAACAGTCTCGATTAAAGTCAGCATTTCGCAAAATCTATGGTCGTTATAACTATCTAGTTCATCAATACAACCTATCATTGGGTCAAATGTTGTCTGACGTGTTTCATACCTATTGTTAAACCGTTCTTGGCACACTGATTTTGACTAAACCTGATCAAGATATAGGGCTCATGGCGGGTGGGACTGGTCGACAGGGGTGCTTACTCCTCCTAGGCACCTGATCCCACCTCTGGTGTGTCCAGGGGGCCGTGTTTACCCAACTCTCTATTTTTTATTGCTTATGGAAGTTATGAGATTGATCACCGTTCGTTATCTTCACTTTTCATATTGCTTGGGGAAATGTAGAGGGCACACATATCCTCCTCTTAAACTAATATATATTGTGTAAGTTGCCTCTGCTGGTGGACTGTTAGTCCCCGAGGGTCTCTACAGCCCAGTAGCTAAGCACTTCGTTACTAGCTTGAAAATACGGATGTATATTTAATTGCTGTTATAAAATTTAGAAATTCATTTCAAAATTAAGGATTATCTCCCTCATGCATAGCTCTTATCCTTGGACGAATTTGGCTCCACTTGTTTGGCACGCTGTTTTGGGCTATATTTAGATCTAAAACTTCATAGTTATTTCGGATTTCAAACATTTCGGTTGAGCATCACTGAAGAGACATTATTTGTCGAAATGCGCATCTGGTGCATCAAAATTGGTACCGTATAAGTTTTACATTGCAACATCGATATAGAAGAATGATACATTGACAAACCTGTTTACCAAAGCAAAATATCAGTAAAATACCGTTTCCTTCTGAAACCATCTATCTTTTCAAATTTGTGACAATCTTGTTGCTTTAGACACTAAAACCCATAACGTGGTTACATAGTTTTACTAAACCATTTGTAAAATATAGTAATCCTTCACTTCTCAGACTTTCCGGTCACAATGTATATTATAGCGCATGAAAAATAAGAACATAACTAAACATTTTCGGACAAATTTTACGATTTAACATTATTTAAACGAGCTTTGAAACTAAGAGACTGTAAATTCCTAAATATATGTGAGAAATTTGTTATCGCGTGAATTCGCGAGAAGCATTACTCGCGAAATAAAATTATTCGCTTTTATTTTTATGTTAGTAAAATACATGTAAAGATTCTTGATCAAATGAGCACCCGCGAATTCAGGTTCTCGTAATTTCACGTATACGAGTCATTTCATGATATTAGGTACTCGCGTAAAATAAAGAATATACGATATTAAAAATGAGAGAGAGAGAGAGAGGGGGGGGGGTATGTGTGTCGTCTCTGTTTATTGTCGTTGGTAATTAACTACATCGTACTTCATATTGTTATTCATTATCTCTTGCATTACAGAAAAAGACATCCAAGGCACAATGGAGACTTGGAAATTAAAGGTACATATAATACCTAAATAAAGAATGACGTAATATACTGTAAGACACAATCGTCACAATTGTTCTACGTCATACACTTACATTACAGGAACCAGTGCCAACGGACGCTCTCATCAAACTGCAGAGGAGTCCTCGAAGTGTCAGAAGAAAGTTTTGTTCAACAACTTCAAAGCAAAAAATATTGATATAAAACTCTGCTCATCAAACCAGGGAAAAGAGGGTAACGTCTACGGCCACCATAACGTAGCCTTGGAACAATACGACACCCTAGATCTTAAAATCAAAGCAAACACCGATTATTGGGCATAGTTCGTTTCCTTATAGTGTCCCAATGATCAATTAAAACCTATTAGCAAGGTTTTTATAGTTTGCCTCATGAATCGTAGATTCGGACCAGAGAACAATTTTAACTATCTTTAACAATGGATTTTAATACAGACCTGTTTGTTTTTTAATTCTTATGAGGCAGAATTTATCCATAAGTTTCTATATGAGAAGAGGAAATCTTTTCCTGTGGCCTTTAACTCAACATTTCGATATATCGACGACGTTTCATCTGTTAACAATGATCATTTTCTTTCATATGTTGATTAGACCGATATATCCCTGTGAACTCGAAATAAAAGACTCCACAGAGTCCTCCACATCTGATTTGTACTGTACGTAGATATTCTATTGAAAATAGATACTAACAGCAAACTAACCACTCAACTTCATGACAAACTTTATTTCAACTTTTCCATAGTCAACTTCCCATATCCCATTATCACCTGTATATTTGTGTTTATATCTCGCAGTAGATTATATTTGCAAAAGCTTGTTCTGCGCATGATAAATTTTCAAATCGAGACAATGTACGCACAATCAAGTTGATGCTACGGGGGTTTCAACAGTCTCATTTAAATTTAGCATTTCGCAAATTCTATGGTCGTTATAACGATCTAGTTTGCCAATACAACCTACAATGTATCAAATGTTGTCTGACGAGTTTCATACCGTTTGTTATGCCGTTCTTGGCACACTGATTTTCAGGGATTATTCCGTCTACCTGATCAAGATATAGGGCTCACGGCGGGTGTGACCGGTAGACAGGGAATGCTTACTCCTCTTAGGCACATGATTCCACCTTTGGTATATTCAGGGGTCCGTGTTTGCCCAGCTCTTAATTTTGTATTCCTTTTCATTGATGGCCATAAACGTACAACCATAAATGAGTAATCTGTTATTTATTCTACTATACATAATTCATTGAAAACAACAACTTTTCTTAATTATTATCATTATAAGCTCATTAAGATTCAGTTACTGGAATCTTTTACACTAATAATAACACACAGGTTATGGTGCTAGTGTTTCTTCCCCTTGAACAGTCCTACATATTATATGACTGTGACCACACTCAGTGTTTTCATTCCATTCTTACAAAGGATCATACAAGAAAATGAAATTACTCCTATAAGCAATACAAAATAGATAGATGGACAAACACGGACTCCTGGACACAACAGAGGTGGGATCAGGTGCGTAGGAGGAGTAAGCATCCCCTGTCGACCGGTCACACTCGCCGTGAGCCCTATATCCTGATCAGGTAAACGGAGTTATCCTCAGTCAAAATCAGTGTGCTAAAATGTTAAAAGTTGGTGTTATGAAACATTAGTCATATTTCTGCAATTGTTTGTAAAAGGTTTAAAAATCATGAATAGAATTTACGTCAGATATTTTGTAATAAAAGAACTAGATTTCATAAAACTTAGAGCAAAACTGAGTTTAGTTTGATTGTTCAAACAAATGATATTTTCCAATTAAATACGTCTATAGTATAAAACGTGATTGTTTTTTATGTATTCATAATCTATAAACTATTTCATTTTCTCAGTAAATGATCTTTAACTGCTTTTTGCATCGTCAGTTATTAGATGAAAATAGCATTTTAAAATATTTCTAGACCTTCATTAATGTATTGATATTTGATTTCTCTACAAGTATTCTGTATTTGATTTTGTAATGTATTGATATTTGATTTCTCTACAAGTATTCTGTATTTGATTTTGTAATGTATTGATATTTGATTTCTCTACAAGTATTCTGTATTTGATTTTGTAATGTATTGATATTTGATTTCTCTACAAGTATTCTGTATTTGATTTTGTTTATACATACTTTGTATCCTACTATCAAAACTATGTGATATTCGATTTGGGGTAGAATCCTACATCATTTCTTAAATTTCAGATATGTTTTTCCACATGATGTTTATTTTCCTTATTTCTACTCGTTCACAATATGGTTATACTAGTATTTCCCAAATTGTTAAACTTTAGAAGGTTGTGATAAAGTTTACCCTTGAATCCTATCAAATATTATCACATCCACTTCAACTTGAATTGGAGGGTTTTATCAAGAAAGTGTGCATTTCATATTGCAAGTTATCGTGTACTTCTCCTTAGATCCACTCATCAATTGGTTATTTATAGTTAAGGAGTTCTTCCCCTATTGTCTCCTATTGTCTCCTTCCCGTTTTGCGTCTCTTTGAATTAAGATATACACAACGCAATGCCAGAAAAAAGACGGATATGACCATCAAATCACAAGCTTCCGCCATGTCGTTAGCAACCATGAGTGTGGAACGCTCCTTGTTCTGTACTATTCAATCAAACCTTGGAAATCCTGAAGTACATACAAACTGTTAGAATGGGGTAACTAGAGGGGCTCTGTTAAGATGGGGTAACTACAGAGGCTCTGTTAAGATGGGGTAACTAGAGGGGCTCTGTTGAGATAGGGGTAACTAGAGGGGCTCTGTTAGGATGGGGTAACTAGAGGGGCTCTGTTAATATGAGGTAACTAGAGGGGCTCTCTTAAGATGGGGTAACTAGAAGGGCTCTGTTAGGGTGGAGTAACTAGAGAGGCTCTGTTAGGATGGGGTAACTAGAGGGCCTCTGTTAGGATGGGGTAACTAGATGGGCTCTGTTAGGATGGGGTAACTAGAGGGGTTCTGTCAGGATGGGGTAACTAGAGGGGCTCTGTTGGGATAGGGGTAACTAGAGGGGCTCTGTTAAGATGGGGTAACTAGAGAGGCTCAGTTAGGATGGGGTAACTAGTGGGACTCTGTTAGGATGGGGTAACTAGAGGGGTTCTATCTTGGAAAGTACATGACAAGCAATACAGACGGCGCAAAGAACAAAACCCGGTCTCTTCTTTGGGGAGGTTGACTCGCAATTACAGCTGATTTACATAACACCTGGGTTCAGTCTCAATACAATCCCTGTCAGCTCCCTCTAAGCCCAATCTTGGGAAATGCTACAACTTTAATTGTTCTTGCGATAAATACTCATGCATGTTTTAGCACAGCCGTCTACGCTGTAGTGGTTTGCATTCAGTTTCAATGCACTTTATCTTCAAATAGTGCTCAGTCACAATGTTCATTCAATCAAACGCATGGTCAGCCAACCTGTACACCTCAAACTGTCAAAGACAAATCCTTATCTGTAGGCTGTTCAAAGTCATGCAATGTTTTAGAAGAGACAGGGGATTCACCTATAGCCACTACTATTTATCATTATCTTGATTTCATGTCGGCTAGAAGGGATGCCCTGTCTTGTCGGAAACTTATAACAGTTTTTCAAACTATTTGTGTTCCCATTGCAGAGGGCAAATCGGAAGATCAACCACTCGCAGGACATTTTGGGGGTTATGAAATAGCTACTATAAATATGCTGATCCGGATCTCTGATTCTAAATGCATTGAGCTGCGGCATGTTTTATGCCAAATGGTTACACAACGCAAGACAACACTTCAACAATCATTATCAGTGATACATCTTTGCCAGCCAAGGGTGACGATACACGGTGTTTTATCACGCTTGGCTAGTGAAGATGTCAGTGATAGGGAAATCGATGTTTCAGAATTAAAATTATCACGTTAGGATAACGCAATCAAAGCGTCAAGACTTGTGCATGTGGATCATTTTCCTAGAATCATTTAATGGAGCAGTGTATCTTTTGTGAGTGGATATCAGACAATGTTGATTTATAGACAGACAGCTATGAGTCACCATACTTCGGTCATGGAGGTTGTTTAGCAAACTAGAAGTGATAAATAAATTAGATAGCTTACATAAGGAATATGTATTGGTTCCAGCTGACAAAGCTTGTGTAATTTGATTTTTATAATTCCAAAACGTGTCTAAATTTCTTATCTCTAGCGTAAATAATGTTACCTTTACTATTCAGTTATTTTCCTGTCCTTAATTCTTTGATTTCTTCCTGTTTTTGAATATTTCCACTTTTATTTTGTTTTGAGAAAGCACGTGTATTTTGAGAGGAAAAGGTCCTCCATTTTGACAGTTCTCTTGAAGTTATTTATAAACAACGTTTCTGATTGGTCAAGGGTCTCAGCTTTAAACGTTGCAGATTTCATGTTTCACTCGTTGGGCGGGGTATTGTGAAGTCGAGTTTGATTGGTTAAAGGGGATATAAAAACGTGAACGCGGCTCGTTTAACTTTACTTTAGGTTGTGGTAAAGAATCTCCAGGTTCGACCACTTTTCTTATTCCCTACTAATATTAGCTAGGCATTGTGCGAGCTTTTGCTGCACGATTTTCTTGCCTAAATTTCTATTACTGTCCCATTTTGACAATGAATTAAATTCTTTTTGATATTGAAACCCAACCTTAAAGTCTGGCTCAAGGTGAAGTAGATCTCTTACCTAGGGGAATATTATTTAATTTGTTGAATACGATTTTCTCTACATAGGACTTATAATTTATAGGTAGTAGTTTTATATTGCTACATGAGAAATAGTGTAGGATATTTTTTACGTTATTTTCAAGGCTCTGAATCACTTTGAAGAGTATGGAGGTCCATTAGTGTACTTTATAGATATATTTTGTTTTGCTTGGATCTACTCCTTCCCTTATTCTCAGGTTATTTTTCGTTATTTCCACTTATTAAGTTTTTCTAAGTTCACAGTTGTTATTCCTATATTACATTAACTTTTGATATGTTAATAAATTGTAAATTAACTCTTACACTGGTGTTTTAATTCAAGAATTCTGGTATCATAAGGGACATAGTTCAAGAATACACGAATGAACCTGGGTTGACAAATATTTTGAACCATTCATAGTACTTATACTATTTTGTATATGTAGTGTGCTCTGCTTGTGTTAAATTCATGGGCTTATGGATATATTTGGAATTGAATTGAATTTAGTGACATTCTAAAACACATGATTATAGGTTTGTGATGGTCCTGCAGAGTTCGATATAGGTAGGGAGCACTGTGGGTATACAAACAGTTTGGTTCCGGTTACACTTGTAACAACATTGTCTTTGCTTGTAAGGCTCATTACTACAACTGTATTTTAAACGAACTTGGCATCAATTCCACATTTGGTAATCTTACTTGTACTCCGACTGACCTTTTAAAAGATGAAATTCTTCAAAACCATGCTTCAATTTTAGGCACATTTGGTATCCCAGTCGGTGGGTCGAATGAATATGAGTTACTGTACCTATACTGGATTCCTAAACTACATAAAAACCCTTACAAAGATATATTGCTGGATCCAGCAAGTGCTCAACACATACCAGAAGTGGTGTAAATTAAATGTGGATTGTAAAAAAATTCTAAAGAACTTCCATCAAATTTAAAATAATGAAATTTTTCTCAAATCAACATCAAAACGTATGACTTTTCAACATTCTACACCACTATTCCTAACGATAAATTAAAGACTACACTTTTTGACATCATAGACAGTTGCCTCTTCCACAAATGAAAAAGGGAAATGATCAGTCCATCAAAAAATAACTTGGTTAAGCACCACACTGATTCTACACACAAGTACTCTGAAGTTGATATTCAAAAATTCTGCAGCTCTTCATTGACAATATCTTCTTAGTCTTTGGTGATCGGGTCTTCCAAAAGCCTGTTGGAATTTTCCTGGGCATGAATTGTGCTCCTTTGTTAACTGACCTGTTTTATATTCTTACGAGGCAGAATTTATTCAAAAGCTTCTGCATGAGATTGATTGTATCTTGCTTAACGTCTCACTCGAGAATTTTTCACTCATATGGAGATGTCACCAAGACCGGTGAAGGGCTTCAGATTTAGGCCTATGCTTGGCGCTTACGGCCATTGAGCAGTGAGGGTTCTTTAGCGTGCCACACCTACTGTGACACGGGTCATCTGTTTTTAAGGTCATCTCCGAGGACCTGTGACATTCACACCTGATGAAAAGTGTTTGGCGATGGAACTGTCACTACCTGTTTTTACGACTTAGGTTTATCGCGGCCGGGATTCGAACCCAGGCCTTCTGCATGTAGGGCGAAAGCTCTAACCTCTTGGCCACCGCGGCGGCATGAGAAAAAAAATTATCTAGCTGTGACCTTCAACACAACATTTAGATATATCGATGTTTTATCTATTAGCAATAATCACTTTCAGTTATAAGTCAGTTCAATATATCCCCTTAAATCAAAATAAGAGACACAAAAGAGTCTTCCATATCTGCTTCATAGCTAAATATTTTATTGAACATAGATGCTAACGGCAAACTAACAAATCAACTTTATGACGACCTGGATGATTTCAGCTTCTCCATTGTCAACTTCCCATATCTATGTAGAAACATTCCATTATCAACTGCAAATGGTGTTTGTCTCTCAACTGATTCGATATGCAAGCGTGTCTTCTGCATATGATCAATTTGTAAATCGAGGCAGGCTACTGACAAACAATTTGATGTTACAGAGGTTTCAACAGTCTCGTTGAAAGTCAGCATTTCGCAAATTCTATGGTCGTTATAACGATCTAGTTTGCCAGTACAACCTATCATTGGGCCAAATGCTGTTTGACGTGTTTCATACCTATTGTCAGGCCTCTCTTTATACACTGACTTTGACTACGGGTTACACCGTTTACCTGATCGAGATATAGGGTTCAAAGTGGGTGTGACCAGTGTGACTTTGATATTTGAATTTTGAAATGTGACTTGATGAACTTTCTAACTCCACTTCTGTATGTATAATACAATGTATAGGTGTCGTATATGCATTTGTTTTTGGGACATGCTGTTTGTTTTTGGGGCAGGCTATTTGTTTTTGGGGCATGCTAATTGTTTTGGGGCAGGCTATTTGTTTTTGGGGCAGGCTATTTATTTTTGGGGCAGGCTGTTTGTTTTTGGGGCATGCTGTTTGTTTTTGGGGCAGGCTATTTGCTTTTGGGGCATGCTATTTGTTTTTGGGGCATGCTATTTGTTTTTGGGGCAGACTATTTGTTTTTGGGGAATGCTATTTGTTTTTGGGGCAGGCTGTTTGTTTTTGGGGCATGCTGTTTATTTTTGGGGCATGCTATTTGTTTTTGGGACAGGCTGTTTGTTTTTGGGGCATGCTATTTGTTTGGCCACCCATTGCCCATGTTGATATTTGATTTGTATTTGTAATATAATCCAATACAGACTTGCCCATAATATCACTATATCATAATAAATTTTTTTTTTAAATATTTCATTTTGTTACACTTTTCTGAGATAAATGAACTAGATTAGCAGATTGTGACCCTCGATTCCAAAGCCACTGCTAATGTGTCCAGGGTTATCTACATTTGTCTGGAATTTGTATTACTATTCTTAAAATTAAGTTTCATTGTTCAGTTTTTATTTTACAGTGCTAATCTTATTTTGATAACTTCTGGTATACAACTCTAAAAAAATATATTAGATCTCTCGATCTCTCTCTCTCTCAATCTCTCGATCTCTCTCTCTGCTAAATACAAAGTTTGTATGGGAAGCCTGACGCCTAATAACACATGTACGTATAGTATTATATCTATTTATTTTTCACATTTTCCCTGAAGATTTATACAATCATACATATCTGTGTTCCTAAGTGTAACAGAATCTAAATAAAACGCATATAAAATATAAAAATTCTATACACATAAATATCATCCTGATCTTCTTATGATGTCACAGGCTGGTACTTAGAATTCCTTTCTCTCAAGAGAGAAACCCTGAGGATTTGAAAACAGTCCTCATTACTTCTTTCTGCTCTGATGTGATTGGTTGTAATGGCGATCTTGCTGGGCCTCCATAGTAACCAAACCACTCCATAGCAACCTTAAGACCTGGGACGCCAAACCTCTTGGTTACCTAGGGAAATTAAACTGCAGATCAACATCACACTTTGAATTTCATTATTCTCATATGATTATTTCTAACCATATACCTTATATCAGGTATTTTCTGCAGTTAGAAAATGTTCTCATTATAGCATATCATAATCTGTGTTTCCAATTTCTGCTATTGCTTTATAATGATGCATTTAAAGAAAATCTAAATTCTATTGTTTACAATATTTTGTGACTAATTTTTGTGGAATTTTCTTATCCACAAAAAATGGACAACCGCAGAAAAACACGTTTTACTGAATGAAGTCTCAGTGATGATGCACTACTCACACAGGCATTAGGAGCTACGATTCTCTGCTGTAGCTTAACAGCCCCATCCATCTGTCCTTGTTTGTACAGCTTCTCTAAATCACAGAGTTCTTGTCCCAGCATATTGGCCACCCCACACACCCCTCCCACACAACCTACAACATACAAGTCATCATCAAACACACAACCTACAACATACACGTCATCATCAAACACACAACCTACAACATACAAGTCATCATCAAACACACAACCTACAACATACAAGTCATCATCAAACACACAACCTACAACATACAAGTCATCATCAAACACACAACCTACAACATACAAGTCATCATCAAACACACAACCTACATGTACAACATACAAGTCATCATCAAACACACAACCTACAACATACAAGTCATCAAACTCACAACCTACAACATACAAGTCATCATCAAACACACAACCTACAACATACAAGTCATCATCAAACACACAACCTACAACATACAAGTCATCATCAAACACACAACCTACATGTACAACATACAAGTCATCAAACTCACAACCTACAACATACAAGTCATCATCAAACACACAACCTACATGTACAACATACAAGTCATCATCAAACACACAACCTACAACATACAAGTCATCAAACTCGTTGAGTTCCAATTATTTCACAGCCCTTCCACACAACCTACAGCAGAATTCCACTTTTGAAACATGTGACCTAAAAATACAATGGGATGAGTTCTTGTAGGTCCTGGACTAAATTTCTATAAGTAGCTTGTTATTGGGGTTTCTGATAAGTACATGTACATACCTACAAGCATCTATACCTATCAACAAGTACCTGTCTACAAGTACCTATACCTACAAGTACCTACCTACAAGTACCAACCCACAAGTACCTATATACAAGTACCTACCTACATGTAACAACCTATAAGTACCAACCTAAAAGTGCTTATAACTACAAGTACCTATATCTTCAAGTACTTTTACATACAAGTACCTATACCTACAAGTATTTATACCTACAAGTACTTATACCTTCAAGTACCTAACTATAAGTACCTACCAATAAATACCTATACCTACAAGTACCTACCAACAAGTACTTATATCTACAAGTACCTACCTACAATACAAGTACCTACCTACAAGTACCTATTCCTACAAGTACCTACCTACAAATACCTATACTTACAAGTACCTATACCTACAAGTACCTACCTATAAGTACTTATACCTACAAGTACCTACCTACAAGATAGGATGGCAGTAAGAATCCAGCTGATCCAGCCATTATCTGGAAGTCGTTGCCCTTAGTCTTGTACACCAAATTGGCAAGCTTCGCTATCTGTCAAGAAATGAGTAGAGATTACACAGCAACACTTGACTGAATGTTGGAATGACAGGTCTGGTGACTGATCATGCCTTGTTGAACAAATCTGCAAAGAAGGGGGTCTAAAACAAAGCCATGTCATGAGATTTCTATCTCCGTTTTTTTCTCTGAGAAAATACTTACATCTCCTCCGCTGTCTTTCAGTCCAATGATGTTGGGGTGAGAGGACAGTGCTATAATGACCTCTGGGTCAAGGTCAATTGCTGTGTTGCCAGGGACACTATACAATAGTATGGGTATCTTACTGGCATCAGCCACCTACAATACAGAGGTATAAGATAGTTTCTGAATGAATCGATCAACAACGCTATTCAGCAAAGAGTTTCTCTACCAGAATTGGCACCTTGCTATAAACAGCTTTGCCACCCATATTCATTGAATTCATTATAAATGTGTTTGATGTAACTGTGTTTTTAAAATGTAAGCATGAATTCATTATAAGCGTGTTCACTGTAACTGTTTTACTGCAAGTGTGAATTCATTTTAAGTGTGTCTACCAGAATTGGCACCTTGCTATAAACAGCTTTGCCACTCATATTCATTGAAGTCATTATAAATGAGTTTGCTATAACTGTGTTTTACTGTAAGTGTGAATTCATCATAAGTATGTTCACTGTTACTGTGTTTTTCTGTAAGCATGAATTCATTATAAGTGTATTCACTGTAACTGTATTTTACTGTAAGCATGAATTCATTATAAGTGTGTTGACTGTAACTGTGTTTTTCTGTAAGCGTGAATTCATTATAAATGTGTTCACTGTAACTGTATTATTGTAAGTGTGAATTCATTATAAGTGTGTTCACTGTAACTGTGTTTTACTGTAAGTGTGAATTCATTATAAGTGTGTTCACTGTAACTGTGTTTTACTGTAAGTGTGAATTCATTATAAGTGTGTTCACTGTAACTGTTTTACTGTAAGTGTGAATTCATTATAAGTGTGTTCACTGTAACTGTGTTTTACTGTAAGTGTGAATTCATTATAAGTGTGTTCACTGTGACTGTATTTTACTGTAAGTGTGAATTCATTATAAGTGTGTTCACTGTGACTGTATTTTACTGTAAGTGTGAATTCATTATAAGTGTGTTCACTGTGACTGTATTTTACTGTAAGTGTGAATTCATTATAAGTGTGTTCACTGTGACTGTATTTTACTGTAAGTGTGAATTCATTATAAGTGTGTTCACTGTGACTGTATTTTACTGTAAGTGTGAATTCATTATAAGTGTGTTCACTGTGACTGTATTTTACTGTAAGTGTGAATTCATTATAAGTGTGTTCACTGTAACTGTGTTTTACTGTAAGTGTGTATTCATTATAAGTGTGTTCACTGTAACTGTATTTTACTGTAAGTGTGAATTCATTATAAATGTGTTCACTGTAACTGTGTATTATTGTAAGTGTGAATTCATTATAAATGTGTTCACTGTAACTGTGTATTATTGTAAGTGTGAATTCATTATAAGTGTGTTCACTGTAACTGTGTATTATTGTAAGTGTGTATTCATTATAAGTGTGTTCACTGTAACTGTGTTTCACTGTAAGTGTGAATTCATTATAAATGTGTTCACTGTAACTGTGTATTATTGTAAGTGTGAATTCATTATAAGTGTGTTCACTGTAACTGTGTATTATTGTAAGTGTGAATTCATTATAAATTTGTTCACTGTAACTGTGTATTATTGTAAGTGTGAATTCATTATAAGTGTGTTCACTGTAACTGTGTATTATTGTAAGTGTGAATTCATTATAAGTGTGTTCACTGTAACTGTGTTTTACTGTACAGTACATTAAATGGTTGACAAGAGTCCTACCTTTGTGAAATGATTGATAAGTGCTCTGTTGTGCATGCCATTCTTGTAATAACTGGGTGTGACAACCAAGGCAGCATGTGCCCCAACATCTGCCATCTGATTGGTCATCTCTATGGTATCTCTGGTTGCTACAAATGATCAGATTTACACACCTTTCATTTAATATGATAATTTAACCATTGCTTTGGATGCATTAGCTACAAATGTTTCACTTGTGAGATCATGTTCTAGAGAAAAGGCCATCAGTCAACAGTCAAATTCAGCAAATATCATATTCCTTTTCAGCTGGTAAGACATATGTTCCAATGAACAAGTAATACAGGTACCCTTCAATTATCATAAACATTTCACTTACCTGTGTAGAAATATTTAAGATAAATTTTTCCTGTTTTCTGCAATAATTTGAAAACATGTACCACTATTCTTTGCTAGTGACTTACATTCACATCCAGAGCCTGCCATTATGACCTTATCAGAGGTCGCTGTCTTGGCGACATGTTCTACGACCTTGACCCTTTCCTCTGCTGTTTGGTACACATATTCACCATTGGATCCCTGTACAACATAACCTACAATGTAAATCAACATTTCCTCTATTGGTTAATTTGCTCTATCAACTTTGCTGTCTGGCACCTGCCATCGAATCCATCCAACTGCCACAGGAAAAAGAAAACCTGTATCCTACGACAAAACTATGTCACTGTGCAACTTTTTTATTTCATAACGATAAAGGATATATCGATCTGGTTGTCCAAAATGTTTTCCCCAAATGAATTTAATTCTGCCTTTTTTCTGAATTATGACAACTCTTAAACAAAATCTGCACAAAAATGGAAATATGTATAACCAGATAAAAACATTGGTCTTTTTAAGTCATTACCTTAGACCTTTTGTAAATGGGCCCCTGATCACATGAGAAAAGTGAGATTCCAAAGAAAAATGTCCCTAAATATTTCATTGAAAACCACTATTTCACAAAGGATTCCCATGAAACCAATTTCTTCTAAATTTTGATGAATTATACAACCCTGATTTTAGAAATGTCATCATTGCTATCATAATTCTCAAAATAATCTTACAATCATAATGATGAAAGATTAACAATTTATTCACAAAGTTTTGGATTAGAAAATTACATATATAATTATTTAAAGAATAAGTACTCAAGTACTTTTTAGAAGACCATGTTAAAATCTTTATAGTTCACCAATATCTGATCAACAACAGATATTCCTGTCATGAAAATACATGAGCAGTGTAGTTTCAGGTAACCTATCTCAGGTTTATTTATCTCTATTTACCTGACAGGTGTAGTGACCTACATATCTTACCTCCGAATGGTATCTTGTTCCACTTCTGCATATTTTCCGTCAGTTTGTCAAAAGCAATACTTTCATCCTTATTGAATGGTGTAGCTATGGGGGGATAGATACCACTGACATCCACACGTCCGGTGCTCAAGTGTCTCACCAGCGACATCACAGGCGACACAGACAGCCTGGAAAGGTTTCCATCAGATAAAATCCGTGATCGCCTGCAAATCTCCGCGAGGTTTTGTACTCGCTTCATGTTGGTTGATGCGTGGACACGTATCGGGTGTCGCACGGCTAGGAACGGGTGTCTACTGTTTTCACGGACGACCTCCCGAGTTAAAGTTAAAATGAAACTGAAACTAGATATCATACTTCCGGTATTAAACAACAGATAGCGGGAAATTCAAATCAAGAACAAGCAGAGCAAAAGGGGAATAACTCCTACGTTTCCCGATGCATTTAGCACGAGTGTTTTACACATGGGCTCGGTTGTCAGATATTGAAGTTTTGTATTATTTGTTCCCGAATAATAAATTGAAGTTTTGTATAATTGATATCCAAATAATAAATTTTATAAATAAAATTCACCACCAAAATCCTATATTTTTTTTTTTGTCATTTTAAAAAAAGGTGTATGATATGTGTTCCACAGGGGATAGATATTTATATATGGATTGAGAACAAAATGGATAAGAAGCCCCTGTGTGTGTACATTAAAAAAAGAACTTTTTTCATTTCTTTCATACCTGTGTAGAACCATCTTTTTTCAAATAATTATCCTGAATTAATTTTTGTTGAATAAAAATTTGTAAGCACTGATCTCTGAAAAATTCACGATATTTTCTAATAATTTCAGAATAATTGTGTAATCACCTATTGCAGAGATACATGGAACTTTTAATCTAATAGTATTTATTGTTTGATACAAAAGTATATGTAATTTTCAAATTAAAAGTCCTATTTCATTGTGAATACATTTTTATTTCTCTGCAATAGTTCCATGCATGATCATTAGACATTTCAAGAAAATCATGACAGAAAATGTTGGTATTTCTAAAATTAATGCATATTGTTTATTTCAACAAAATTGAGGAGAAATATTGGTTACAAGGGAATAATTTTACTAATAACTCAATTTCATTGAGAAGAATTATCAGTTAGAACTTGATTCTCATTTTCTTCATGACAACCAAAGGATCCCTTGGTTGTTCAAACATATTACATTGATGAAGTGTACAAATTCTCAGACATCAGTTAGGATGTTAGGTTGTTGACTGAGTATCAGGAAATGTGCCCCCACCACCACTACCCACCTCTCAGTCATTGTGTGGGACCTGACCTAACAAAACTTGGTCCACTTGGGACAAAACCATGATTGATATTTACAACTACTTTTCTTGTAATTTGACATGAGAAATGAAGTATCTTATCACTGGGTGTCTTTTTTTTCACATAACACTTATCTTTATAATCTAAATAAACACTTATAGGGGGAAGGATTGGAAAACTCACTGGACTCAGATTTAGGTCTGCACATATACATGTATTTGCATTTCAATGACTCAAAAACTTGAATGGGTCTCATGACTTATTTGAAAGTTCTGTGCAAGATCACCAGAATGTGTTGGCATTATTTCTGCCGTGGTAGAGCGTTCGCCCCAAATGTGGGAGGTCGGGGTTCGAATCCCAGCCATGACAGACCTAAGTCGTTAAAACAGGTAGTGACAGTTCCATCGCCAAATGCTTGGCATCAGGTGTGAATGTCATGGGTCCTCGAAGATGGCCTTAAAAACGGATGTCCCTTGTCACAGTAGGTGTGGCACGCTAAAGAACCCTCACTGCTCAATGACCATAAGCGCTGAGCATAGGCCTAAATTTGAAGCCCTTCACCGGTATTGGTGATGTCTCCATGAGTGAAAAATTCACTATAGGGACGTTAAACTAGATACAATCAATCAATCATCTTAATTTCTATCTAGGCAATGAGTTATTCAAATACAATGATAATTTTTAAAAACTACGTTTTGCTTTGGTCCTTACTCACATTTGTTTAATTTTCAAGCATACCCAATCACAAATCAATGCTGTCCGCTGTTCCTCACAAAAAATATTCATCCTGTAACTTGATTTTGACACAAGAAACCAGAGGCCCACACCAAGCCTTATCGGTCACCTGAGCACTAGTTAAAAGTATCAATGATAAAGACAATAATCGCTATAATAATTTTAGCTCCACCCTTACCCCCTAGGATCATGAAATTTACAATTTTGGTAAAGGACTACCTACTCCTTCTAAATATCCATTTAGTTTCAATAGCATTAAAGCAAATATCGTTTACATGTTTTGCACATATACACTATATATACCCAAGTTTGACCATGCCCTGGAGTCAGAACCTCTACCCCAGGGATCATGAAATTTACAATTTTGGTAGAGGCTTTTCTGCTCTATATCATTATGCATTTAGTTTTTCTTAAAGATATGCTGTTGTAGAGAAAACTTCTAATAATCGGTCAATTTTTGCCCTGTCCCTAAGGCCCCAGGAGTCCTGAAATTTACAATTCATGTCCTACTTGTCCCAAAGATGCTTCAAATCAAATTTGAAAGGAATTGGAAAAGTAGTTATCAAGAAGTTAAAAATGTTCTACTGTTCACACATTTGTTTATTAACTGACCATTTTGGCCCCCCGCTGATACCAAAACCTCTACACCTGGGATCATAAAAAATCTACAATTTTGGTAAAGGACTATCGGCTCTTTATAAATGTCCACTTAGTTTCAATTTCAGTTAATATCAATAGCACTAAAGAAGATGTTATTTAAGTGTTTAAACACATAAACACTACATACCAAGTTTGGACCCGCCCTGGGGTCAGAACCTCTACCCTGGGGATCATGAAATTTACAATTTTGGTAGAGGCCTTCCAGCTCTACATCATGATGTATCTAGTTTTTCTTACACACGTGTGGTTCTAGAGAAGAAAATTTTTAAAAACTGGTTAAATTTTGTTAGTTTTTGCCCCGCCCTAAGGACGAAAGAGTCCTGAAAATTACAATTTATGTCCTCCTTGTCTAAATTTGAAAAGTATTGGAATGGTAGTTATCAAGAAGTTAAAAATGTGCAATTGTTAACGGACGATGCACAACAGACGCAGACCAATTGCAGTTGGTCACCTTAGTGACTCAGGTGACCTAATAAAACTAAGACGATATCTTTAAGTATACGTGTATTATTTTATTACAACATATGAACTTCAAATATCTCTGTAATTGTGACAAATGAAACTTATGATACAAGAAGAATACTTATGAAAAGAAAAATGAAGTTTACATATCATGATGTGGGAAATATGACATTCACAATATACACTATTATCAAACATGTAATCTAAAATCACAACTGTTCTAAAATTTCGGAAGTGGAGACATTATTTGTCAATACAGATCCTATTGATGCAATTAAAACAGACTCTAAAAACCTAGAAGAGGAGTGTTGGATGCAGTTTCCACTTTAGAGGTACCCCGTCTGCAGCAGCTAACTGGATGTGCTCCGTTTCTGGATCACGATGGTTAGAAGTCCGATACACACACAAAGCATCCACCAACCACACTGGAGGTCACTAGCTTTCCAAGTGACCAATCAGGACGAAGCTGTATGTCACGTTTTGGATTCTGTTTTTCGCTGTTCATTTTTATGCTATAATGAATGTTACTTGATGTACTTCTCCATGAATTTTTTGTGAAATTCCGACCTGAGGGTGTCATTAATAAACGCAGTCTTTTTCTTATCGTCCTCTCCTTTTGCACAGTTCTTAAACACCACGTCATCATCCCACCTAAATAAACAGTAACAGATTAAAAACTCCAAATCAATCATATCTATCTACGATCTTTCCTCCCTTCATTTGCAAGGGGTAAACTTATATTATCTATTTATGCATTTAAAGAGAAAAGAAACATCTTACTTTTTACCTACTAACTGCCACACAAAAAGATGAGTGTGGTACAAACACAGCAGTTCTCTTTGAAAACAGAACACTTGAAGATGGAGAACGAACTGTTCTAATATTGAAAACGGAACACTTTGGGCCAAGATGAGAACAAACAATTTGGCCTTGATTCTAAATTCTGCATTTCATAATTTTTACAATCAGAGACATTGTGGGAAAAAGAGGAGGAAATGGGGGATTCTTGCCTAAGTTAAAGATTGACCTAATAATGCACCATTTTGAAGGGGAAGTAATGGGGATGAAAATGAATTAAAACATGTAGAGTTGCGTGTATGAGATTTAACGTTCACATAGAAATATTTACCTCTGCAACGTAATTACTACCAAACGACTGGTTAAAAGAAAAACGTCCTGAGGTTATTTCATGTCTGATTTTTATAAAATCGTTACTATTAACCTCAGAAATGCTAGCAGTTCCTCAAAATAAATTTGAAATGATTTTCTGTTCAGCTACTGCAGAGTTATTTTCAAAAAGTTTGTACTTGTATTATTTCATGTGAACTTTAATTAATGGATCGTTAATTGTACGATATATCATAGATCGTTAAACTGTGTACAAAGGCATTTATCAATCTAAAATTATATATATACAACTGTACGTGTATATTTTTCACAATAAAAATGTTCGGTATGAGTAATTATAAGCATGTAGTGGAACCGTGAAAGTAACTGGAACCTAGGATATCTCATTCAGATATAATAATTCATTTCAAATCTTGAATTGTGTGAGTTTTTATAGCAGTGAGTGTAAGACTGTTGTCAGCTGGTTATGGGAAATTGTCCCCTATTTGTTGTTGTTATTGTTTGTTCTGTGAATATTAGATTTAGTTTATTTTTCCGTACTTCAATTTAAAAATAGTCCAGCAAAAGTAATCCGTGTTTATTGACAGATCAATGTAGACGAGAAATGTGCATTCAATATCATTCAGTGTTTATTGACAGAGAAATGTGTATTCAATATTAATCAGTGTATATTGACAGATCAATGTAGTCGACAAATGTGTATTCAATATTATTCAGTGTTTATTGACAGATCAATGTAGTCGACAAATGTGTATTCAATATTATTCAGTGTTTATTGACAGATCAAGGTAGTCGACAAATGTGTATTCAATATTATTCAGTGTTTATTGACAGATCAATGTAGAAAAATGTGTATTCTATATTATTCATGTATTCAATGTGAATGTTCCAAGAAAAAAAAGCAACATTAAAAATCATCAGTAATGATTTGGAAAATAATTAAACTGATTAACGTTTACAAACATGGTAGTCTACTTTAGTAAGAGTGATTATACATGTAATGACACCCATTTCGTGCACATACTCGATTAAGCCCTGTTTTGACACTAGAAGACCTTGAAGACACAGAGAGGCATATCAAGGAAGCCAATGAGAATCGTACACAGCTTAAATACAACCTCTAGATATGTACAATACAAGTGTGAAACTCAAAATCATCCATTAAATGTTCAATACAAGCATCTGTCTGACTTTGAAGTGTATCACTGTTTTAATTTGTATCCTAAATAACTTCTGAATCTGTTTGATACAAACCTTCGCTTAACCTTGAAATCTGTTGCTAATTTCTCCTGTTGGTTCAGTAGTGGATTCCCCTTCAGAATATTCTCTGTTCTTATCCTCTCCTCCTCCACCTTCTTCTCAGCATCCTGTCATATAAAATGATTGGATGAACACTTTCTATATTATAAAATGATTGGATGAACACTTTCTATATTATAAAATGATTGAATGAACACATCCTGCATTATAAAATGATTGGACGAACACATCCTGCATTATAAAATGATTGGATGAACACATCCTGCATAATAAAATGATTGGACGAACACTTCATGTTATCATAAAATGATTGGATGAACACTTTCTGTACTACAAAATGATTGGATGAACAAAACAAGAGCCATTTCTACATAATTCAATCCTTGGGCAAAGTTAGGATCAAGAGCATCAGTGAGCTACAACACCAACACACCCTCCCCCATCAATCAAGCCATGCAGTGGGCCATACATCATGTAAAAAGTAGAAATATAAATTTTATTTTTCATTGTTGAAAGTGATTATTGTGAATTCAATGAGAACTCACACAAATTCAGGAGAACCAAATCAAAGCTGCTAAAATATGCTTCAACTGACATGTCATGAAATTCTTAAAATGTAGTAAAATATAAAAGGATGATACTTTTTGCACTATGTATAATAATTAATATATTTCGTTTTCTGATTTTAAATTACCAGTCTCGCTTTTTCGTTGGCTCGTTCCTTCTTGATCTTCTGTAGTTCGGCCATTAATTCAGCTGTGTCGTCTTCATCATCAGACGAGTCGTCTTCATCCTGTTAAATACAAACAATATAATCTAAAACATTTACACCAGTACTAATCCTCAAACTATTTCCACTCTTCATTCCATCATGTGTGCCTACTATTTACAAGATAAAGAAATCAACTTAAAAAACATAACTCATAAGTTTATTCACTTGACACAGAGACAGCAAAGGAGAGAAAAAATTAAAAAGCGGTACTTCTAAAAACCACCTTAAGCCATGCCTTCTCAAATGTGCAGAAATGACATGGATCCCCCACCCCAATACTCAAAGTAGCCAATTAAAAAAGTGTATGAACAATAAAATTAAGCCATGCCTTCTCAAATCTGTCAAAACAACAAAGATCCCCCCCCCTTCCCAAATAATACCCAGAGTAGCCAAAAAGAGTTAGGGAATTCGTGAACTCCAAGAAATTGTTTCAGTTCAAGGTCCACAACTCTGCTGAAAGCGAGTATCAGTTCAAGACCAAAAAACAAAAAAACCCAAAGAATCCCACAAGCCTGAGTTTTAGCTAAAAGTGTCACTAGTTACAAGAGCTGCAAAATCTACAATAATTTTCCTGCTCTGCATATCTAAGCTAAATTCTACTATTCAGTAGCAGTATAAAACAAGATATGTTTTCAAAACACAAATGCCCCCAAAGTGCCCACATTTATGAATGACTTTACATAATATATGTTATATCAACACTATATGACTATTTTGGACCTGCCCTAGAGTCAGAACCCTAGGGTTGTGAAATACACAATTTTGGTACATCCCTTTCTGCTTTATCTTCATATGCATCTATCTTTTAATAAGTAAAAGAAGAAGTCTTTCAAATAATAGACATTTACTATGACCATTTTGGCCACACGCTGACACCAAAAGCCCTACCCTTCAGATCATGAAATTCAAAAGTTTGGTAAATGACTAACTACTCCTTTTAAATATCCATTTAGTTTTAATCTAGTATCAATAGTATTAAAAAAGCTGTTATTTAAATGTCTTACACATAAATACTATATACCAAGATTGGCCCTGCCCTAGAGTCAGAACCTCTACCCTGGGGATCATGCAATTAACAATTTTTTGGTAGAGGCATCCCTGCTCTACATGACTATGCATTTTTTTTTAAAAACATACATACAGTATATATATATATATATATATATATATATATATACATTCTGCAAAGAAACTTCTACAAAATGTTTATAACAAGCTATGCATTTAGCTTTTCTACACATGTGTGGTTGTAGAGAAGATTTTGGACAATTGGTCAATTCTTGGCAGTTCTTGCCCTGTCCCTAAGGCCCTGTGGATGCAGGAATCCTAAAATTCTAAACTTCACACATACCAAATTTGAAAAGAATTGGAGATAGAGTTATAAAGAAGTTAAAATGTTCAAACGTTAACGCACGACGCATGGCGGACAACACACAACGACGGACACAATAGAGAAGTTAAAATGTTCAAACGTTAACACACGACACATGGCGGACAACGCACAACGACGGACACAAAACAATAGCAGTAGGTCACATGCCTAACTCAGGTGACCTAATAAAAGTCCAAAAATCTACAACTATGATGAAAGGACAGATGAACAGAAAAGTGCAATATACCCTTGCTATTTTAAATTGACACTTGCTGCTGGCCAAGTGAATAAATTTATGAATTTCACGTAAAACTAGGTATTGTCTACCTCATCATCTACTGGGTCATCAGCATCCAAGTTGGCAGCCGGAACCTGATCCAGACGGGGTCTCTTACTGCTGCTAGAGTCTGGAAGTAAAGATATATAACATCAAGAAAACATTTATCCCACACAATTTTATTAAGGCTAGCTGAATACTAATGAAAGGTTTAAAATTCATAATCCAGATCTACTCTCAAAATGCTGTGTCACACACATTCTGACTAGCACTATTTTTAGAAATTATCAATCCTAAAAAGAAAGTCCATGGGTAACAATATAGGTAAATCAGTACTGATCTGCAGGAGGTAACATTATAGGTAAATCAGTACTGATCTGCAGGAGGTAACAATATAGGTAAATCAGTACTGATCTGCAGGAGGTAATGATATAGGTAAATCAGTACTGATCTGCAGGAGGTAATGATATAGGTAAATCAGTACTGATCTGCAGGAGGTAACAATATAGGTAAATCAGTACTGATCTGCAGGAAGCATTACATGATTTTGACAAATGGTGGTCCTCAGTGCAGTAATGTCACAAGGACTGTACATTGTAAAAAAAAAAATCATGAGAGGTTAATTTTGTTGTTTATGTGGTAAAGACATGTTTATAAATATAAACCCTCTATGAACAACAGAAAGTGAACTGGAATTCAACAAAGAATAACTCAACAACCACAAAAGAAAGGCCCCGTGAGCAAGCTTAAAAGACCCTAACCACCAAAATTTCACCCCCACGAAAAGAATTGATTCTGCAGTATGTGTCAAGTATGAAGACTGAGGTAAGAGTATTTATAACGTCAGGGCCACTTAGTAAAGTTAGTAACTGGTTGTCTCTGAGATAAGTGGAAGACAACCCCAGACATGCAAGATACTCTTATGATTTTAAATACCATCTAACATCAGTTACAGAACAATATGTTATAATTACCTCTGTTTCTGTCTCGTTTTTCCCTGGCAGTTCTCTCTCTATCTTCTAAATCCCGACGGAAGTCACGGCCTCTCAGTTCATCAGACGTACCCTGTCCTTCTTGTCTGTAAAAAAAAAACTGAATACGTTTAGCAAAAGAAACTAAAGTGTGATTTACTTCATTCTAATAAGACATTTTCCTTACCGGTACTTGATTTTGGTGTGAGCCGGTAAATCTCGACTTGAATATTGCTTGGACAATGCACTGAGATCACCTTCATTTTTCCCCCGCCCTCCTCTGGCAGGCTCAAAAGTTGGACGAGCGGCTGTTGTCATGTCTAATCAGTCTGTAAATAGAGAATCATTCATCTAAACAAAATGAAATTGTGTGATTATTTCTGCCAGGAGGCTAGATTATCAATCCTGTTAGTGTATGTCTTATGAATGTATGTGTGTTTACATGTTACATAGCTAAATCAAAAGTGTTCCGCAAACGTGTTGTCTGCGAGGGCATCATCATGCAAGGTCATCAGTCACCATTGTTTATCAAATGACCTTTACATGATAAACATATGTCCTATCCTTAACAGTTATTATTCTAGAGTGTAACAGACACTGACAGACAGATTCTTTTAAAAGCAACACAAAAATTCAATCATATTTTTTATAAAAGATAGGGGTTGATGATCAGCATGAGGTGATTAAAGAGGTAGGTTCCAGGAAGTGCCTAATTTGGCTCTGTAAACTTTTACAAAACTTCAAATAGGTGATCATGGGTAAGGGACCCATCAAAATGATGAAAAGAATTCAAGCGAGAGTAGATATACCCTGTACAACTGAG
Organism: Ostrea edulis; assembly: GCF_947568905.1. Taxonomy (NCBI): domain Eukaryota; kingdom Metazoa; phylum Mollusca; class Bivalvia; order Ostreida; family Ostreidae; genus Ostrea; species Ostrea edulis. The sequence goes on along the minus strand of NC_079172.1, from coordinate 65,562,962 downwards.
AAAAACACCAGTGGAGTACATCTCGTGTTTCACGTGAAAAGAAGAAAAAGTGCTAAAATGTCTGATACTTCTGAGATAACATTAATCGAAACAAATACACTCACGACGTGCATTAGATTTCAGACTCCTTCCCTCTTATGCAGCAACACTGATATGAAATTTCTTGACTGTGTTGTAAATTTTATAGAGACAATTCGCTTCATGCTGAGTGTGTGTCACACTTCTTCAAAATTGCATGGAATTTGCCATTATTTTCAATAAAGACACCAAAACACCTGTTTATGTAAGGTTTATTTTCTCGCTAAAGAGGGATAATCGCGTTTTAGCAAGAAGATCTCGCTATAGGGGAAGTGTTCCCAAACTGTTCAATGAAAGAGCCTGAAACCGTATTTGATAAATCCCTAAATCCAGTTGTTCGATATATATATATATATTATTATATATAGGTAAAATATCAAATAAAATATGACAACACGTTGTAAAACGTTTTACGTGTTGTCATATTTTATTTAATAGAGGGCGAAGCCCTCTCACGGCCTCAAGGGCCATGAGAGCAGAGCTCTCCCCAGTCTATACGAAAGTTTTTTGGACTACACAGGACATTCGGTCCTGTGTAATCAATGAACACACCGGACCGAACCAAATTTTGTCAGACCGAAAAACCTAATGTAAAAAAGAGAAACACGTGAAAATGCAAAACCAAGGAAATCTTATTTATTATACTAGTAATACTATACCAGGGATCCCTCCCGCATAATACTTTAGACGGTCCATGTGGTTTAATCACATTCATTTACATATTTGGATTTGTGTGATATTTTTTACTTATAACAAACATTTAATTGACTCCGCGTCAAAATAATAAAGTTTAAAACCGAATACTGAGACATCGGACATTCCGGTCCGGTGTAAAAAATGACACATCGGACCTGAGGCACTGCACATCGGTCAGGTTCGACGGTCCGATGTCTTTCGCATAGACTGGCTCTCACTATAGGTAACACGTATATACATGTTTAAAGGGAAAATATAGGAAAATAATGAAAAATTAAACCATACCTATGACTTTGAAAATTTTGGTACTAATGGCATCGATTCAAATATTAGTGCGTGGACATGTATTTCTCCATTTTGAATCTCGTCTACCCTAGTTCATGTCGTTCTGAGATGTTACACATAAAATCCGTAAAAGCATGTAAATTTTATTTTCTTAATCATATATAATCACTCCACGATTAACGCCATGTTTTTTGTTGTGGTTCAAACGCTATATTTGTAAATTTGCTAAATAACGACGCTGAATATGACTTCACAATGTACTGTTTACATCAATTGCGTTATATTTCCCGCGTTCAATATATAGGCGGATCAAATGTCCAAATTTAGGATGCTTTGATACAGCTTCGTCCGCATGCTAACTTCGGGTTGTTTTTGTCCTGTTTTGGATATAGATACTAATGTCAAAACTTTTTTGCTTCGCCCTCAAACACGGTCACGCCGTAAAACATATTATTTTACCTATTGATTACCGGACACTGAGGCAATTTTTCACATTTGGATGTATATATATGAATTATCATTTTGATGGAAAATTACCTATCACCTTACTCAATCAACTTAGCTAATGTACCTTTTCCGTTATCTGTCACTGTCAGCTCAGTTTGCCATCTCCAAACCTTTACTTTAAAGCACTGCAGAACACCAAATATACAACAACTAGAACAAATGTAGGCATGAAATCCAAGTATATCGGTCTTTTTAAAACTTTAAATCAACAAAAATAATCAAGTGTTAAAACAAAACTTCCACAGAGAGAAAAATTAGCCTACCGTGTGTTGTTTTGCGCTTGCTGTGCAATTTACCGGAAGTTGTGTTGTATCCTCGAACTTTCAGAATTTCATAGCAAATCTACATGCGTTATAGGTTCTCTATATTACTGCCATTCAGTACAATGTGAATAAGCTTTGATGAAATTTTCAATGGGCTATATAAGCATTGGAAAACAAAATGAACATGTATATTCTGGTTTAGAGAGTAACATTAGAAAAGAAAAACCTGTTTGAAAGCATAAAATGATTCCGGAATACTACTTTTAACTGGCCTCACAGTCCCTAAACTGTTGTTTACTTAGAATGCAGACTGCTATCTCGATTAAAAGCACACACATCTTTTAAAGTGTTCCAATGGATTTTACGCAGAAAAATGGGAGCGAATGGGGTAAAGGGAGGGGAGAAAAGGCGATGAAAGGAGAAAGGAAGGAGGGAGGGAAATATAGAAAATTCTAAATAGGCGGAGGGGAGGATCGGGGTATAGAGGTGGAGGACGAGGCCGATAGACGACCCCCCCCCCCCCCCTTGTCCACCCCATCCCCCAGAGGCAAGTCATGAACAATATGTATATAGAATTAAAGAGATATGAATGGGGGATTCAGTTTTCTATAACGTTAGGATTCTTTTTTCAAAACATGTGGTTCAAAACTATTGTATGTATCGAACATACAACAACCAAAAAATAGACGGTTGAAAGGTGGGAATGGGGAGATGACTATCCCCTGTCCGCCCCCTCGACTATCGTTTTTCCTATGATGGTAAAGAACTAGATATTGTCAAACATTTCAAGTATCTGGGTGTTTTCTTCTCCAGATCTGGATTTCTCTATGAAACCAAACATTTTTTAGTTAAAAAAAAGGGGGGGGGGGCAACAAAACCCATGTACGGAATCTTTAAAATGGCACGAAATCTCAATTTATTGATTACATTTGTTTGATAAGATTATTATGCTAATGCTGTTATATGGATGCGAAATATGGGGTTTTGATAATAACGATGTTATTCTGTTGAATTTGAAGCAAAGTACGCCAAAAATTATGATATATGGAGAATTGGGCAGATACCCATTAGATATCTATATATCAAAACCAGAATTATAAATTTTTAGGCCAATATTGTCAGTAGCAAAGAAAGGGTACTGACGATTGCGGCTTAAGTAATATATAGATATTTCAATATGTACAAAACAAAAAGGTGGCTTGTAAATTAATTAAAACAATTAAAAAATTTTCTCCAGATCTGGATCCTTCAATGAAACTAAACACTTTTTAGTAAAAAAAAAAAAGGGGGGGGGGGGCAAAACCTGTACGGAATCTTTAAAATGGCACGGAATCTCAATTTATCGATTACTGACCAATTGCATTTGCTAATGCTGCTATATGGTTGCGAAATATGGGGTTTTGGTAATAATAATTTGCAGCAAAGTACGCCAAAAATTATGATTTATGGACAGACACCCATTTGGCCTAGATATCTATATCAAAACCAGAATTATAAATTTTTAGGCCAATATTGTCAGTAGCAAAGAAAGGATACTGACGATTGCGGCTTTAAGTATTATATGGATATTTCAATATGTACAAAACAATTAAAGAGGTGGCTTGTAAATTAATTAAAACAATTAAAAATTTGATGATTAATTCCAACAGCATTGGTTGTCAAAATGTAATGGTGAAATTTACAACTTGTTTATACAAATTAATTTCAATGTCAAAATTATATCTTGTCAAATTTGGATATTTATAGAATACGTAAAATTGCAAGATTCAGAACGACAAATCACTTTTTACCAATAGAAACGAGGAGCTGGTCTAGTATATATCCCCAGAGCAGATAGAAAGTGTAATTTGTGTTATTCCGAAATACTTCTCATTACCAGCTCATTAGAGTTATCGCGCTTTGATGACTCTTGTGCGTCATTGGTAAGAAAATGCACAAGTCTCGCGAGCAAGTGCGAGATTACTGGGACATAAATGAAACGTTCATAGCAACCCCTCCCCCCCCCCCTTTTTTTTTTAAATTAAAGTACATGGTGTATTTTAAAATAAAATAGCCATTGGTCAAACTGCATTTTTAAAATGTTCTAACACTAGTTTATCAAGGATGTTACATGTTTTGTTTTTTTAAACTCTACTACACCTATTTTGAAAATTCCAAACAACGATGTTCTCTGTCCAAAGTCAATAAATATTTTGTAATTTTCAAAATAGCTAAGATGCAGTTTGAAACGCATTTGTTGTGTTAATTAGTGTTATAAACGTCTAAAAAAAAAATGCAGTTTGGAAAATATATAACTTATTCTAAAATATTGGAAAATGAGAGAGAGAGGGGGGGGGGGGGGGTACATGAACGATTACAAATTCCATGCCATATGAATCTGTCCAAATTGTATGATAAAATAGAATGTCTTCATAATCTGACAGAATAATTTTAATAACACATGAATCCCATTAATTACAAGAAAAGTTATTGTGTCGGATGTGCATATTGGTTTTTCCCTTCACAGTTCTTCTTGCGATTGATGCTTTATATCGGTCAGATTTGGCAGATTTAGCACCTGCACTCCTTCACATAGTTTAATAAGTTCGTCTGTTTTCTTGTAAGAATAATCAATTCCTATATTTACCTTTAGAATTTTAATCAGTGTCGTGGTTTGCAGTCCGTTATATGTATTCGATACCATAATTTATATTACGTATGCCTAAGTAATGTTTATGTATGTTGTCCCGGTAGCACGATTTTACGCGCCTTTAATTTGAAGAGTTCCACTAATGGAAATGATAAGTATAGGCGACGAATTTCATTATATTTTTTCATGTGAAAATTTCCGAAAAATGTACTTATCGCAAAAATTTCATCGCAGACCAAATATTTTAAAATTTCACGATTAATTTTCCTCTACGAATTTCAAATTGTTGTTGAATTTATCTAGATTTATTAAAACTATAAATGAGGTGCATGGTCAACCCTCGAAGTTGAAGTTGATTTGCCAATAGTATATCCTGTAATCTTCATTATTGTATATGTACCTCAACACGCATAGACCTGTATATAAATTTTGTTATGATTATCTATTTATTTCTCTATATTGATTTGTGAGAATTAATGAATTGAATTGAAAATTAAATTGAAATATGTAACGTAATTAAAATCAGCTGTTTTGAAACCACTGGATTTAAAACAGCTAATTGTAATTAAATTGTTTAAAGTAGTACCTTGAATCTATGCTTCTTAGAGGTATTCAGACTCAGGCGCAATATATAGCTGCCTAGATACGCAAGCACGCAACTAGCTATGTACACATTATTTGCGAGAGAGAGAGAGAGAGAGAGAGAGAGAGAGAGATGCAGTTAAAATATCTGTGTCTTAAAATAACTTTGCGTTATAGTTCCGATTTATGATTTCAATCAAATTTAAAGTTCCTTTTGAATTTCAAATCATCAAAATCAGTGTATATGTGTATAAAACGGATTTTTAAAGTTATTCTTTGTTACCAGTAACATTTAGGCATATAGGCCTATACTGGTCAGTCGAAAACAACGAAAGAAAAATTCGTAAAACAAATGTAAAGTCAGTTCAAGTACACAGGGTGGGTTAGCATTATAAAACACTTCAGAAAATGATTTTGTGAATTACTTTTGTGTTGGAAATTGACAAGAAACCGGCCTTTTTCTGTGCATGAAAAATAAGTTATTCCATTTGTCAAACTCTGGAGCTTAGGGCGACTTCGCCTCCGGGGGAGGGGGGGGTGCTTAATTTCCACTGGTTCCACTGGGGCCTTATAAGGTGACCCGGATCCCTTGTTTTGCATCTGATTGAATTTAATGATGATAATTTATTTCAATCAAAATCAAAATCAAAACCCATGAAAGGCAAAGTCATATAACATTACATGTGTATGTAGGCTATAATCATTAAAAGCGTAAAAAATTTTATTTATTTTTTTAGAAACGATAAAATCAAACTCCAGAATTATGAGAAGCTGACAAAGTTTTCTTTAGATTAATGATATGTTTTTCAATCTGAATCACAAAAGACTTCATGAGATAATTTGTACAAAGGTTGCGAATAAGAGGGAAAAGAAAGATTTAAGCGGGCTAATGGATCATATATGATCTTTGAAATTTAATTCCATTATTTTATTTTATAAGGCATTCAAATATTTGAAAATATTTATGATCGCATTATTCAATGAAACGGATTATGATATATCACTTCTGTCGATAAACAGTTCAGTAATATTTGAGTGTGTTCCAGAAAATATTAAAATTCCTCTCCCACGTGACTTCGCCCAGCGATTCCGTCTAAGCCACTATTCGACCGGTTTTATTCCTTCATTTACTCTCTGACTGGAAATGTCAACACTACTAGTGGTGGAGGGGGCAGTTGGAATGTAGAAGTCCGTGAGAATGAAGTGCTCTGTGGTTATCCCAGTTCTTACATTTTTGGGATTTGTGACAATTTGTAAGACCGATTTGGACTTATACCTGGACGCGCACGAAACTTATCGTCTGCTCGGTAAGCATTATTCTCTGACAAAAGTGCACTCGTTGGTGCCATGCCATGGAATACATCAGAAGTTAGGGAAAAAAATAGTATTGTCTTAAAGTTTGTGTATTGATTAGGATTCCACGATAAGGGCGTAGAGATACGGAATTATGTCGGTGGAGCCGAGTCTTTATGATTGATTGACGATTTTCGTATTTTGTGTATTGGTGAAGTCAAATGTTTACAGTTTTGGAGATAGATAATAAGCTCTCTCTCAGTGACGGGGGCCTATCTCTGCTGCTGATGGTGTAGAAAGCCAACCATCTCCCCTGGGGCTAAATTGTTTCCCAACAAAATGTTGAAATGTAGAGTTTTGTTCCTCTTCCACTTCTTAAAATGCTACTTTTTTTTCTCCCAGCTTCCTCCACCCCTTGGAAAATATTCATCTGAATATATATATATACACATTAATATTTGTAGACCAAATTGTCTTTATTCTTTGAAGTTAATTTAGATCCAAATGTTTTTGTCTACTGTTGATCAGCTGTTACGAAGTCAAGCAGTTGTGTCAGGAGATATCAGTGTAGATATCTGATATGGATGGAAACTGCGGACATGTAGGGCAAGAAATCGAAGTCTGAGACTGCTGTAACCATGTTTTACATTACAAAAGAATTTTTATTAACGTTTGACATAATTTCTAAACTATCAGAAATTGATTTTGTTATCAGAAATCAGAAACTAAATTTATAAAGAACCCTTCCAGTACTTTTGTCCACTGTCTATTTTATTCAGATGTAGTTGTTTTATATTTTCATTCAATTCATAAGAGCCACAAATTTATGTTCAGAGAAAGGGGCAAAGTGATATAATACAAGCTGGCTAATAAAACTCAGAAGACAAAAAAAATGTAAATTTTTAAGAATACCCTGGTAGATGTGTTTTTGATATATTGTAAAAAGACTTTAAAAATTGATTCTTAAAAACGGTGTAATTTTCATGAATCAGTACATCAATTACTTTATGTTTTACAGAAATCTTTTATGATTGTCTTTGTATTCACCTGCATGATAATCATGATTTGGTTTCAATATAGTCATATATACTGTAAAGGCCGGACATTAAAAAGTTCCAAAAACTTAGTTTGTCCTCTTCAGGTCCATATAATTTATAATAAAAAAAATCACATCTTTGGGATAACTTTAAGGAAAAGGATTGACTTCTTTTATTATAACAGTTTAATTGGAAAAGATTATGTTTGACTGTCTTTTATGTAGTAATGAATTAATCAGCCATTATGTTCATTAATTAATCTATCTTCCCGTATTACGTGTATGCTATTCTCCTGCCAAAACCGCTGCAGTTTGTTCTCTGTGTCACTTAAACTGCAGACATGTTTGTGTAATTAATTAAACATGTTTGCCAAGGTAATAATTGGTGTTTACCTTACTAATTTACTTCAATGTAGACTGGCTAAGAATGGAATTACATTTAACTTGTATGATAGGGGACTGCAGACATGCAATTAAAAAATGCTTTTCAACATTTTCATATGGATACCAATTTAATACCAAATGAAAATTTGAATTCTAAATTTTAATTATTATTTAAATTTGACACTGCAATTTGTCAGTTGCAGGATTTTGAACAATTTCAGCCATACACCCTTCATGGAAGTCCAGTAAAAATCTCAATGAAACCACAATAATGTGCAGTATGTATAACCTTTAGAAACATGATTAAGATTTACATTTAAAATTAAATTATGTATTAAATGCCGTTTACAAATATTTGAAAGAAACATGAATACTGTTAGGTGTCTATACTGAATTATTCTAAATGCACACACTGCAGAACTCTAACTAATAAATAAAAAATGTATAATTGGGAATTTATTATAAATAAGGAAATTTTCTCTATCGTGAATTCTTGATTATTAGTATGTATAATTGTAAAAACAAAATTCTGACTGACCAGCGGACCTGACAGCAAGAATCCATGTGGACAGAGACCTCTCCGTATACGCGATTATACTGTATATACGATTGTATGATACAGTGACACAAAAATGTCTAATGTGACATGAAAATCTTTGCAAACACTGTATTTTACCCTGATAATACCTGCATAGAAATTCTCTCATTTTGTTTTTCTAACAGTAAAACATGTAGCATAATTTTTAAGCCTGTATAAAGTTTTTCCAGACAATGCAGTGAATCTTTGAGAATTGCAATCACTCTTCCGTGTGTATCAAGTTGATTTTTTTTTTTTTTGGAGAATAACTGAAGAGTGGGTATCATTGTTCAGACAAACAAGCGGATTGGTAATGCTTGAAAAAACCTCTGGTTAAAGATAATACCTTGGTATTTGTTGAACAGAGTTTTTGTTTTCAGACATTTGAGTTCTCTGTACATGGATATAATACCCCCTCTTCATGTGGTCTGTCCCTCTCTCTGTGTATCCCAGTTCAGGAGTAGCTTGTCACCAGCCAACGGGGACCAGAATTATCATTCCCAGTGATTTTTCTAATTCCCTCGTTCGTTTAAACCCTGTTTTAATTGAGCATGTATTGATATTTGATGTAACTCTCGACCTCGCACCTTTATTTGGCTGTAATCACTCAAACAACATGCTGCAATATGGGGTGAATTGAAAATGAAACTTCAATTAAAATCTAATTTAGTTTCCATGTTAGTGAAATTACAGGACAGATTTAACAAGCCATGCATGGTGGAGGAGAAGAAAGTGGTTTTGTTGTGGCGCTGTTGGACTTTTATATCTAGGGATGTGGACGATTCTGAGATTCACTGTAGATCGTACATATGGTGTATTTAATTTCATTTATACTGATTATAGTCAAATCTAATTTGGAAAGATTTTTTTTTTTCCATCTTGAAACATCTAGAAGGATTTCTGAAAAAAATAAACACAAATAGACACTGAATTCTCATTTATAGTGTAAAGCATTTCATATCTATTTACATAAATTTAAAAAGAGATATATATATTATATATATATATATGTTTTGCTTTTAAATTGCTAAGTTAAAGTACATTTATTTTCTTATTGATTTGATGTCTCACATTGAATGAAAGTGAAATTTTCTATTTAAAGAGTATACGTCAAGGCAGAAGTGTTTAAGTGTTATAAGTGTCTAAGTTATAATTCAAGGCAGTTATAAGTGTCTAAGTTTTACTTATAACTATACACTCCCTTCTATCCGTAGGGAAAACTTATTATGCATATATAACTACAATCTCTTCTTCAATCTGTGGGGAGAACTTATTATGTATATAACTACACACTCTTCTTCTATCTGTGGGGAGAACTCATTATGTGTATAACTACACTCTCTTCTTTTATCTGTGGGGAGAACTTATTATGTATATAACTACATTCTCTTCTTCTATCTTTGGGGAGAACTTATTATGTATATAACTACATTCTCTTCTTCTATCTTTGGGGAGAACTTATTATGTATATAACTACACTCTCTTCTTCTATCTGTGGGGAGAACTTATGTATATAACTACAATATCTTCTTCTATCTGTAGGGAGAACTTATTATGTATATAACTACACTCTCTTCTTCTATCTGTGGGGAGAACTTATTATGTATATATAACTACAATCTCTTCTTCTATCTGTAGGGAGAACTTATTATGTATATAACTACAATATCTTCTTCTATCTGTAGGGAGAACTTATTATGTATATAACTACAATCTCTTCTTCTATCTGTAGGGAGAACTTATTATGTATATAACTACAATATCTTCTTCTATCTGTAGGGAGAACTTATTATGTATATAACTACACTCTCTTCTTCTATCTGTGGGGAGAACTTATTATGTATATATAACTACACTCTCTTCTTCTATCTGTAGGGAGAACTTATTATGTATATAACTACACTCTCTTCTATCTGTAGGGAGAACTTATTATGTATATAACTACACTCTCTTCTTCTATCTGTGGGGAGAACTTATTATGTACATATAACTACACTCTCTTCTTCTATCTGTGGGGAGAACTTATTATGTATATAACTACACTCTCTTCTATCTGTAGGGAGAACTTATTATGTATATAACTACACTCTCTTCTTCTATCTGTGGGGAGAACTTATTATGTATATATAACTACACTCTTTTCTTCTATCAGTGTAACAATGAATACTAAATAACTCAGTAGTTCAGATGTAACTATGGATACTAAATAACTCAGCATGTAGTACATGAACCAGTTTTGTTGTCATAAAATACATAGATTGTATTGATAGTTAGTATTGGATGATTATAGGTCAGTAAATACATGGATTGTATTGATGGTTGGTATTGGATGATTATAGGTCAGTAAATACATGGATTGTATTGATGGTTGGTATTGGATGATTATAGGTCAGTAAATACATGGATTGTATTGATGGTTGGTATTGGATGATTATAGGTCGGTAAATACATGGATTGTATTGATGGTTAGTATTGGATGATTATAGGTCAGTAAATACATGGATTGTATTGCTGCTTAGTATTGGATGATTATAGGTCAGTAAATACATGGATTGTATTGATGGTTGGTATTGGATGATTATAGGTCAGTAAATACATGGATTGTATTGATGGTTAGTATTGGATGATTATAGGTCGGTAAATACATGGATTGTATTGATGCTTAGTATTGGATGATTATAGGTCAGTAAATACATGGATTGTATTGATGGTTGGTATTGGATGATTATAGGTCAGTAAATACATGGATTGTATTGATAGTTAATATTGGATGATTATAGGTCAGTAAATACATGGATTGTATTGATAGTTAATATTGGATAATTATATGTATGGGTGACAGACATTGGACAGGCAGCCCAGCCTCATTTGACAGGTGGCTGTAATGTACACAAATCTGATTGAATGGTCTGCTTTTCGTGTCTTCAGCACCTCCATGTATAATCAGGAAGTGCTCTAAGATACAGTGGAAATTGCAGTACCAAGTCTAAGAACTAGGCTGACTATGCATAACATGGCCCTGTTAATTTCCAATTCAACTGAATAACCACTTGGTCCTGAATTTAAAGCATGAAAATGAAGTAGAGACATCTTACTGTTATTAGCTCAAAGCATTTCTCTAACAGAGTTCATTTGTAAAAAAAAATTATTTTTATGGGAAAATTTTGTACATGTATTCTAAAGAATTTAGATATGAGCACAAAAAATTAACCCCGAATCCAAAAACTGAATGATTTATCAAGTACAACAACAGTTCTATCAATAACCAGATGTACAAAGGTTAAGGAAGACAGGTTAGTTCTTCATGCTCAATTCCGAAATTTATGTCTTGGGTTTTAGCTATTTTGAATAAAAATTTTACAAAATAGAGCTATAATGATGGACCTTGTGAGATGAAATAAAATCTCTAGATTCATTCTAGAATTAAAAATTGGTGGTGGCCGGTTTTAATGAGTTAATCATTAAAACAATAATACCTAGCACTAAGACTGAAAATTTTATTTTGTTGTAAAAGTGTGCTATAGATTGGTATGCAACTTTAGCCTTTATTACTAATAAACTTAAAAAGAAGTTTAAAATTTTATAAGAATAAAGATTTCGGATCTATTAAATATATAGCATTATATAGAAATAAATTTTTGTAGGGGAATACAATTATTTAATTTTTCTTCCTTCAGAGCCTCTAAATAGGTTTACTAAAACAAATATTCCTAACAAAAGTTTATAAACCTCACTTTTTTCTGCCATGGAATTAACGAATTGCAATTTTACAACAAAAATCTCCAACACTAAAAGTACAGCTGGTATACAGGTATATTGCTTTTTAAAAAAAATTTATTCCCTTTCAGACTTTTTGAGATTGAGATTGGTTGTGTTTAACTATGGTCAAACAGACTCAAGCTTACAAAACATACCTTTAGAGACACTACTATCATAAATAATACTGACCAGAGTGGAAACGTAAATACTACTTCTGACAACAAAAGAAAGATAGAAAAATTAGGATAGAATAAGTCGGGGATCAACTCAGGGTTTTTAAATTGTTTTCCAGCGGTGTTAAAAGAGTTTTCACAATGTCAGAAAATAACAAAAAATAGTATCATTGAGAATCCCAGGATTAAGGAGCTCCTTTACATTTTAGAGATAAATTATCAATTCAATTTCAGAAGGATAATATTAAGATTTCTGGTTTTAACCGAGCCAGACAATTTGATGAGACATTTTTGCCTCTCTCTGTAGCTTTTGAAAAGCCATTACTGATAATATGTTGTTGTAACTGAGCACTTTTAGCAGATAAATGTTCCAAGATATGCCACTTTTTATGTAAAAGGAAAAACAAACAATGTTTTATGGAGTTTTGAATAAATTTACATCAGTAAGAGATCAGTTTTATGTAGTGTATTAGGAAGATTGTTTTGACAATACGTCATATTAATTTTTCATATCAATTTTTGGAAAGGAAATCTAGTTGTCACAAGTATATAAATAACTGTCAGTCATGATTAAACATATTCCCTGTCTTTTGAAGCTGGTAAGCTTAGTTGAGTACAAGAAGACACCTCGTGGAAGTTCTGCTGGATTTTTACTATTTTTCAGGGCTTTCACTCTAAAACTGCAGTTTTTTATGGCCATTGAAAATTAGATAATTTTTAACTTTCCACTTCTAAAATTTCACCCATGTTCTAATTTTATTAGGCATGTTTAATTAATACTTCCAATATATTGCCTACATTGTCTAACCTGGAGAATATGAAGATTCATTAAGTTCCTTTGAAGTTTAATAAGATAGCTGATTTAACAATGTACTTACTGAAAAGAACTTTTAATTTTTGAATCATTCAAATTTCAAACTCTCAAATTCAGCCTTAGATAATTATGTGTACATTTAGACATTTTGACAACATGCGACAATATTTATTATTACACATGCTTTGCTCTCCAGGATATGGGACTTTAAGAGAAATTTATCTACATTGTCATAATTCTAATCAAAACATGGCCCGTCACTGCGTTCTGTCTCCGCTCAGACTAAAACTTTAATTTCCAGTGAGAAATTACAAGCAAAAACCTCCAATTTTAATTTCTTATTGTTGACAAGAATCAGTGAGAATTTTGAGTAATTCCCTAGCCAAAGCCTTATTGGATATCTGGGACTGCGCAGACAATCACCAGCTCTGTCCCACAATTTGCAAAGATTGGAGAGAGGTTTAGAAAATGATGTTTTTTCCATGTGCACCTGCAACTTTATTAATAAACTGCATTAAACAGGATTGTGCCTGGCTTTTCCCTGACAGGAATCTTGAAATCTCAAATATCTCCTGCAGATTTCATTGCAGAAAGCAGGGTGTCAAACAGTTCACATTTATCAATGGCAGATTTAGATAATTTGTTAGTGAAAGTCTAAATTTAACTCCAGGTATGCAATATATGTATGCATTTTCATTCATTTATCAATACTTAGGGAAATAATTCCACGTAGTGCAGTGCAAATGAAAGAACTATTTTATTGCTGCCACCAGTATCACTATACCTTTAATTCTCGTCCATTTTCACAAAGTGGGAGTTAACTTCATATTTTCAAAAAATTAAAAGACTTGAATAACTTTCATCACATTAATTAGGGAGAGTAAAAACAACCTTTCATCATACCAGTAATTAGAAACCCATGCATTTTAGTGCTGAATAATTAAATTGACATGTTAATTGTATACAGATGTGTTGTATGACTGATATTGTAAATGGCATTAGCTACTACTTGTTTTTATTTTGTCATCTGACCTCTGAATTTCATTGAGACAGAACAGTGCGTTGATGTCATTTTTGTGATTCAGGGAATTTTCTCTCTCTGGCTGAAGTTTATTTGGTAAAGAAGAGTCATCCTGGCGGTTCATTGAACGTGTCTATCTGGTACTTCAGTTTTCATTGACCCATTCAGAACTTTTCTGAACTGGAGCTTTAAGTACACATAGGATTACAATTTTTTTCTTTCTTTTTTCTTTTTTTTTTTCTTGCACAAAAACCTTTACAATGAACATTTCAAGCCTCATTTCCATTGTTATAAACAGTACAGCTTAAAGGTCAGAAAAAAGAAATATCACTAAAATCAAAGGGAAGGACTGATAGAGATTGTCCAGATTAATGGCCTTACTGAGGAGATTGAGGGTGATTATTGGCCTTACTGAGGAGGTTAATGAGGGAATATTGAGGGTGATTATTGGCCTTACTGAGGAGGTTAATGAGGGAATATTGAGGATGATTATTGGCCTTACTGAGGAGATTAATGAGGAAATATTTAGGGTAATTATTGGCCTTACTGAGGAGGTTAATGAGGGAATATTGAGGGTGATTATTGGCCTTACTGAGGAGGTTAATGAGGGAATATTGAGGATGATTATTGGCCTTACTGAGGAGGTTAATGAGGAAATATTTAGGGTAATTATTGGCCTTACTGAGGAGGTTAATGAGGGAATATTGAGGGTGATTATTGGCCTTACTGAGGAGGTTAATGAGGGAATATTGAGGGTGATTATTGGCCTTACTGAGGAGGTTAATGAGGGAATATTGAGGGTGATTATTGGCCTTACTGAGGAAGTTAATGAGGGAATATTGAGGGTTATTTCAGGGTACATCTGTCATCAAACGTAATTGGTCTGATACAGCAGAAGCGGGCAGTTGAGAGGAGAGAAATTGTAAACCAATTAGCGGAAGCTGGAAGATGTATTGTAGAAATAAACAAAGAGTTCGTATGAAATGTTCAAACTCTTATGTACACAAGGAATTTACACAGGTTCAGAACTGTTCTCATAGAATTTATATAAGTACTGACTTTTATAGGCAGTGGATCCAACATAGAATTTATATAAGTACTGACTTTTATAGGCAGTGGATCCAACAGAATTTTTATAAGTACTGACTTTCATAGGCAGTGGATCCAACATAGAATTTATATAAGTACTGACTTTTATAGGCAGTGGATCCAACATAGAATTTATATAAGTACTGATTTTTATAGGCAGTGGATCCAACATTGAATTTATATAAGTACTGACTTTTATAGGCAGTGGATCCAACATAGAATTTATATAAGTACTTACTTTTATAGGCAGTGGATCCAACATAGAATTTATATAAGTACTGATTTTTATAGGCAGTGGATCCAACATAGAATTTATATAAGTACTGACTTTTATACTCAGTGGATCCAACATAGAATTTATATAAGTACTGACCTTTATAGGCAGTTAGATCCAGCATAGAATTTATATAAGTACTGACTTTTATAGGCAGTGGATCCAGCATAGAATTTATATAAGTACTGACTTTTATTAATAACCCCACAGAAAAAAACCCGCTATATGGTATATAGTTTGTCTTTTATGGTTCAAATTTAAGTTTAAAGACAATCAATTTTTAATTTTCAGGTTTACAAACCCTCCTATGAAAATTTCAGTTTTTTAAGAAATGAAAATTGTTTGTACCTTTTTCTTCCATTGTCCAATTTGAGAGATGACCATGACTTGGAATCTATTTTTGATTAATAAGGGAATTTATTAGCATTCATTTTAATTTTGTACTAAAGTTGACTCCCATGTCGAGTCAACAGAACCCATTACTAAGGACTTCAAACACTCTTAGCAATGGATAAGAGAAGCTTTCAGAAAGTCATTTGTAAACAAACAAAATTTATTTCATTCTTATTTCCTCCTTTTATGGAACTGATAAACTTTTAAAACAAAATACTAGTCTATGTATATGATCAAGGAATAAACTTATGAACCGAGAATTATGCAGACAAACCAGAAAACGAAATGCTCAGCAATCTTGATCTTGGAGGGGAGGATCCATGATTATATCAGATCTATGCAGTTGATACATCTCGTGAGAATGACACAATACTAAATAAATAGCTGATGATTAATAAGGAATCACCATTTAATTTGATATGCTGTTTAGGCAATACACAAACAGATTTCTATGCAATCAAGCTACTTCAGATACAAGGCCTGAAGTTAAGCATGTTGAGGATAGGAACATTTTTTGGCATTAGTGACTGGTTTCTGGATTTGACAGGTTGAGTTGCAGTAATCACAGAGCTTATTGAAGAAGATCAACCGGTTGGCAGTGACATAACCATATGGATTTTTCTGTACCTCAGAGAGAAATATTTTCGAATCTTCATGTCCTCCATTTCCGCCTTATCTTTTCGGTGGATTATGATAGATTAACGTGGCACTATTCCCCATACACTCGAGCCCTTGTCATGGGCCACTATTTCTCCCCACCTATTCCCCCATTCCGAGATGATTTTTCATATTTAGAATCTTCAAAGGGATTATTGTTATCTAGTGCTGGGGGACGTTCCTTTTTATGTCTGACCCATCTTAACCCTATCTTCGGGCAAAAATTGACAAAATCCGCTAACACGCAAATCCACTTAAATTTGTCAGAAGGGCTGACAGGGTTTTTTTTGACAGAAGATCAAGTGTGGTTAGTTTTTGAGGCCGTCAGCTGTAAGATGTTTACTTAATTAGAAAATAATGTCACCTTTTGATGAATTTGCTTGAGTATAATCTATATGTGTTGAATTTTTTCCTGTGTTTGCTCTAATAATGAGCTTTTCTTGTTATGTTTTTTCTCCTTTTTTTGAGTGCATAGCATGACATTGAAATATCCTTAAGTTTAATGGCCCACTCTTTATCACACTCTCCAAATTCAAGAAAATTTCATGCATCTTGGGCTTTATTTGATCAACAAGAAAATGAATAGTTGCAACTTGTGTTTTGTTAATAGTTGATTTTGATAAAATTCTACACATAATAACATTAGGGACTTTTAAAAAGCTAGGAAAAATAAAACGGACTAAAATAATAAAAAAAAAAAAAAAAGAAAAAAAATTGTAATGGCAGAAGTAAGTACAATTAAAAACATTGTTTTTCCCTTCATTTTATTGAAATTTCATTAGATATGTTGTTGTTTTAAACATTGTGGCTGCTAGGAATATTATCAGGCAGTAGACATACACAGCTGTATTGTAACAAGGTCATCCATTAGATAAAACACTATTACTTTTTGTCAATTTGCTGAACAACGTGAAGTTTTTTAGGTAATTACTGAAGAAATTTCTGTGTATCAGGGCCAAGGTTATCTTAGGTTCTCTGAAACAAAAAACAAAACAAAAAAACCCAGCTCAAAATAACCCCCACCAGAAGTGCAGGAGAGAGGCAGGGTAGGGTTTATAGGGGCAGGGTAGGGTTTATAGGGGCAGGATAGGGTTTATAGGAGACATGGAAGGGTTTATAGAGGCAAGGTAGGGTTTATAGGGGCAGGGTAGGGTTTATAAGGGCAGGGTAGGGTTTATAAGGGCAGGGTAGGGTTTATAAGGGTAGGGTTTATAAGGGTAGGGTTTATAGGGGCAGGGTAGGGTTTATAAGGGCAGGGTAGGGTTTATAGGGGCAGGGTAGGGTTTATAAGGGCAGGGTAGGGTTTATAGGGGCAGGGTAGGGTTTATAGGGGCAGGGTAGGGTTTACAGGGGCAGGGTAGTGTTTATAAGGGGCAGGGTAGTGTTTATAAGGGGCAGGGAAGGGTTTATAAGGGGCAGGGAAGGGTTTGTAGGGGGAAGGGTAGGGTTTATAGGAGGCAGGGTAGGGTTTATAGGTGGCAGGGTAAGGTTTATAGGTGGTAGGGTAGGGTTTATAGGGGGCAGGGTAAGGTTTATAGGTGGCAGGGTAGTGTTTATAGGGGGCATGGTAGGGTTTATAGGGGGCAGGGTAGGGTTTATAGGGTGCAGGGTAGGGTTTATAGGGGCAGGGTAGGGTTTATAGAGAGGAGGAATGATTTATATGATTGTTTTGTCTTATGGAGGAGGGTTTCAAAGGCAAGAAACCCTGTCCTGCCTCTGTAATTATCACTTCTGCCTGTTTTCCGATTCCCACCATACAGAAGATAGCATACACCTTCTTCACTCAGTGAGTAACATTTGAAATGGTCGCTAATTTTCATTGGAACTGGTCTGTAAATAAAGTAAGTTTGCAAGATTCACACAAAATATTTCACAATTGCAAGCTCATTATACCTGAGAGTTTGTTGCTTGTCAGAACTATTTTAGTTGGTGTTTTAATTTGTGCTGCTGGAAATGAAAATGACATCTTTGATCAACCTCTGAATATTGTAATGAACTAGATACTGGACCAGCATAAAAGGATCAGTGCACAAAGGGTACTGGTGTGCTGAACCATTTATAAAACTTGCATTACATGTATTGGTTAATGAATATATGCTAATTTAATAGTAATATACAAGGCTATCACAAAAACGGATCTACCAATATATCTGTTACCCCAACATGCCAAAAAAGTCAGAGAACAATGGCGGATTATGGAACACATGGACATTAGATACATGTGGGTCAGGGATTGGTATTCTAGTCCTGATACCCCGATAGTCTCTGAGGGATACCCTTTACCAAAAATATTCCAGATATTAGATGTATATATACGGAGTATGTTGACTTATTAAAGCTATTATGAAAATTTAATGCGGCATTTGTCTCTTTTTGACAGGCCGGTACAATAGTTAGGTAACCCAGCACCGGATGATGAACAGATAAAATTTATCTTGTTTGTTAGTGTTTCATTTTTGTTAAATTGGGTAGTTTTTTCATAAAACCCACTGCCAACACGGGCCATGTGGTTTCAGGGCGTCTCGACTTCAGATAAAACACACTTTAATGAGAGAACTGGAATTCCACAAGATGCTGTCTTATCTAATACTGCCAATTTAATAAAACTTCATTTTGCAATTTTTCTATGTCAACAAGTTTTTCAGACTTTGTTCAAATTAGCCTTGATGTTACTTATGATTTCTGTTGAAAAGAGAGGTACAAAGAGTCAAAAGCCGCTATATTTGTTTTTTCAATAAATGAGTTAGTTGCGTGGATTTGAAGCATGTAATTTTTCGGAGTCGCATTGTGCACTATTGCGTAGTCGTCAATTAGTGTCCATTACAAGGGTATTGTGTTTGTTTTTTCATTTGTTGTGTTCATTTGCTGAATCAATGAGATCCATTAGGAGTCACTCTGCTCTCCCAGTATTAAATGGCTGTCATTTTATGTAACTCATACAAGTACTCATGTAGCACAGTCCTTAATGATGGTATCGGAATGGAAACGATGGAACATTTTGACAAGAACTTGTGAAATGTTATTGATAGTTAATGTCAAGTAACTGAAAGCAATCCATGAATCACTTGCAATCAGATGTTTTAGAGTTAAAGCTTGTCTTTCCAAATTTCTCTAGAGATCGAGACAGAAACTTTTATTATCAATATTGTTTGAAATAATTATTGGTTTAATTTCTAAAGGAGATATTATGCTCTAAATTGACTTTCACTTCCAAAATTGAGTTGCAAATATTATATGTAAATCTAAAAGTATTAAACTCCATTTTCAGTCCTAATCTGCTGCAAATATTGAAGTGATAACTCTTGCTAAGTTGATTGAAAATAATGGCATTTGACTTCTTTACTAAAGAAATAAAAATACAAGAGGACATCACACAGGCATATACTTCATGAAGTGCATTAGTGTAAAGTATGCTGGCATGAAGCGTTGCAGTCATTAAAATAGACACACAAACGTTTGATTGAAGCAGCATTTTTCAGTCAGTCCTGCTTGAAGTGTACTATTAAAGTTGTTGCCTATATATACCACCTCCACCAGATCTATATTGATGTGCTATATAGCACCCCTACCAGAGTTAGCTGTAAAAACTTTTGCCCCTTGTCCTC
Organism: Ostrea edulis; assembly: GCF_947568905.1. Taxonomy (NCBI): domain Eukaryota; kingdom Metazoa; phylum Mollusca; class Bivalvia; order Ostreida; family Ostreidae; genus Ostrea; species Ostrea edulis. The sequence continues at coordinate 65,542,847 of NC_079172.1, read as the reverse complement.
TCCTAATTAGTATTGCTACAAACTCTAGTCTTAACCAGACCCTTTCCCCAGCCCCCATCAGCTATTGACCTTATCCACAGCTATCGTCTGTGCCGGAGTCTTTAAATTCTAAATTCATTGCTCTATCTTTCTCACTCTGTGGTAGGTTCTGTAAATTCCCTTTTGTGTCTTACAGTTAATGCTTCATGCCCATGATTTTGATTGTCATATCATTTCCCTGTAATTACTGCTTAAAGTGCTCAGTACAAATTTTTTGTCGTAAATCTTTAGTGGCAATCTGAGTGTGTCTGTTTGGTTGGATCATCAGCCCCTGTTAATGGCATACCTGTATCAAATATCAGCCTGGTCCTAAACCTTGGACTGTGAAATTAGATGTACAAATTAACACCTTACGAAGCAGACAGTTGTGGTTTGTGTGGGATTGTAAGAAACGCTTATTAAATTAAATTGACAAAGAAATATTTTGTATGTGAACATTTAATGAACAAGTCGACAAGGTGTAATTATTTTTTCTATTATACACTAGTGGTGTAATTGGCTTTAATCTGGAGGAGATCATTTGAAATTGCTCATTGTTCCCTCAGATTTCATAAAGCATTCCAATTTTTAACAAAGAAACTTGCAAATATGATTGGTGATTATATGTTAATTGAATGTGATTATTTCTATTTTTCTATTTTGATCCCATAACTGATTATATTTGAAAGAGATGAAAGTTGAGGCATGCATTTTGGGTTAACTGGGTGCTTCTACGCAGTCTGTGTATATTTGCCACTGAGATAATACATAATTGGATATAAGCGGAGGTAACTACATCTTCACATGTATGCGATCTCATGGCTATATGATTTAATCGAGAAAATGAATTCTTATTATCTTAATTGCCATTTTAAACCAAATCTTTACATCATAATTGTTACTATTTTTAATGTTCTATAGCAGGATTTTTTGGATTATCTTCTGACATGCTTTTATGCTCAGAAAGGTAACATTTGTACATATTTTCACGATTTTATGGAAAACAAATCATTAGATGAAAGGGATTAAAATTTCCACAGTTTGTTGACTACTGTAGAATCATTTAAATTCGTGGGGGCCAATTTTCGTGGATTGCTGAATTTTTATGGGTTCGTGGGAACATAATTTCGTGGATTTATATATTTGTAAGCTCTGGAACGTCTTTATTCGTATATATTTGTAAGAAAGATAACTCTGGAACGTCTTTTTTCGTTGAGGATGTTAATTTGTGGGTGAGGGGTACCCAAAAATTCCACGAAATTTGAGCCACCACGAATTCTAATGATTCCACAGTATACTCTATTCAACCCAGTCGTACATACCCTATTTGAACAAGCACTCCTTATATGTACATGTTCCTGTAATATACTAGCCATAACTTGCTATATATGATCATGAAGGGGAAAAAATAAAGATAAAACGAAGAAAAAGAAAATGCCCCCCACCCCTTCCAGTCCTTTGAAGATTTTTCCAGTAGTTGTGGGACTTAACCTCATGCAGACCCTCATGAGAATTTCCACTAACTGGGACTGATTATTAAACCTTTGACCCTTGTGAGATTTCTCCTCTAATTGAAACTTAAAACCTCAGTCTCTGAGATTTTCCCACTAACTGGGACTTAATTTCTGATTCTTGTGAGAACTTTCCACTAAATGTGTGACTCTGACTTAGCCACTGACCCTTATTGAAATTTTCCATTTATTAAAACTTAAACTTGATTATGATGTTTGGCATATACAAGACAAAGTCTTCATATTTTTCAAACTGGAAGGTCAAGGTCAAAGCTTTATTGCAGAAGGTCGCATCAAGGCTACTGGTCAAATTTATCACTACAGGACTAAATCATGCTGAAGGGTTAGCGTTTCACAAACAGATCTTGTATAAAATCATGTGAAAGAAAACCTTGACTGTTCATCAAATGCACAGATTGAGAAGATTTCTATGGACCTGTGTCAGACATATTGCACCAAGAAGTCTAGCTGGACAGTGTGAAAAGCACTAGCATTTAAATCCTGTGGGAGAAGTATTCCAATCATTTTCAGTTGAAGTTAATTCACAATATCAATGTTGACACAAGCTTAACAAATATTTTTTCTTAGGTTTATAATTTAGTTGTGGATGAAATGTGAATATGGTATCATCCATCCGACAATAGTATCATGTCCCCAGGAATAATATCATGTCCCCAAGTCTCATTTATTGCTGGCCCAGAGAAACAATATGGCTGCACTTCCAGAATCGAGGTCAAGTACCAGGATTCTAAGCCTGTGTGTTTTTTGAGTCATTGATCAATAACACTGTTGTCCTTTCAGATATTGAAAATCATGATATCCTGGGCTCTCGTGTTCTTCAAATAATCAGGATTCAATTAATGTCCACTTAAAATAACAAGTGTGGATTACAAATAGCAGTGGGTAAACACTCACTGAAGCCTCCCTGTCAGGCTTCTCCTGCAGGTGCTTGTTCAGGGCTTACCGTCGTGGATTATATCCATACATACTTTTATCTAAATATTTATTCATGTTATAAAGTACTTACTAATATGTAGATTCAAGATTTAAATTTAGAGGCTGCACAGCTGTGTTAGTACATGTACTACCTGTTATTGTATGAGATTTATAACCGTAAATTAGTCGAGTATCGGACAATTCATACCTTCGTGACTGCTTGGTGTTATGTTTTTGCAGTAAGGGAAGATACTAATTAAGTCACTTTATACTCTTTTTATGTAATCAAATTCAAACCTTGCAACCAGAAGTTGGCAAATTTGATAATGTGAAATATAAAACTGATATCAAGTTCTTGTTGTGAATCAAATGTAGAAAACTCGGAGATGATGGAGTTGATATGATGAGATGTTTTAATGCAACTCCTGACTGTTTGACATTTTGTGTACAAACTTATGGGAACATCTGTGTTTTTGGAGAGAACTTTTGAATGAGAGGTCAGAAAAGTCTGTTGCTCTTGAAATCTGATATAAATATTCCAGTATGATAAACTGTGATTCATGTTGCCTTAAATTCCCTTACAGTGCAATGTTATGTCAGAGGGTCAAAATCAGCAACAGTGCAGATAAGGTTATCTCCCCTGAAAAGCAAAAGCATCTAGTATCTTGCACCGCACTTAAGACTCTGTGTTGGAGGGCCAAACTAATTTCTGCTGGAGTCGGGATTTGTTTGTGTAATCTAGATCATTACACAAGAAAATCAACACCTGTCATTGGTATTTTTAAAGTTAGATAAAAAAGTATGATAATTTGATGAAGGTTACAAACATTGCAGAAATAACTGTATTGTCTGTTTTTTGCAAATTTTTTCTGCAATATTTCCATCCATCAAACCTGTTTACAAACCAAGGAAAGACATTTTATATTTATATTTCTCTGTATTTTTTGTAAAATATAAATACTTTCAAGGATGTACATGTATCTGTAAGTTATTTAAACGTAACAGCTGAAAATTACCTGACCTCGATTTGTCTCCATGGTAATGATTTCCATATTTGAACAATGGTAAATTAAAGGGAAATAATTCAAGAAAACTGCACAATTTAATGAACTAGAATCTGTTTTATCTTTTATTATATGTGGAGTGTTTCTAATAATTCACAAACGAATGCATTGATTTTAATCATTTTGTAATTTTGTTTCAGGTGTGAATGCGGAGTTGTACTATGTAAGGAAGGGGATCATAAACAACTACGCGTTGTCGTTCGTATTTCCCATACACCCCGATGTACAGGAAATTGTCTTCACGTGGAGAAGTCTGCGACAGGGTCCGCCAGATGTGAGTATCGAGGTGGTCATTGAGAAGACTTAGTAGACCTGTCTCTGATTGAAAGCCTACATGTGTCATATCATCACAAATCTCGTAGCGTCATCAGTGATTTAAGTTCACATCACAAAACTATATCATGTCAAAATACATTCCTTGGCTAATAGTAAAATCCCAGGCTGGAATTCAAAGTTTGATGTGTGCCCTCATCTGGATGTTTGATATAAATCTGCCCAGTCCAAATTTTTGAAGCCCTTTTATCTTGACATTTTAAGTCTACTGGTTGAAGAGCAGAAGAGCTTAATGCATTGATAACTTGTCCATTGTCTCATGAAGACAACTGACACAAGGTGCAAGTCCATGGGAAAAAACCTTACTTACTCAGACCTGATAACTTGTGATATCTCCCTCTAAAAAGGCAATAATTGTTTAATTTACACATGATACAAATCAGTTTATCTATTCAAACTATAGATAGGGCTGAAACGATATACCCACTTCACAAAACGATACGTATGATTGCAGTTCTTATGCCACGGTTCAATATTTTCTATATGATACATTTTATAGAAGAAACAAATAATAATGTAGAAGAAAGAATTCAGTTACAAAGATGCACAGTCACAAGTTTCCAAACCACCGAATGGTGAGATGCCAGTGGGTTCTGCAGCGTAATCATTATCAGACTCACAATGAACAAGTCTGAATTTTTAAATGGATATTCTATCCCTCATGCATGTTAAAATAATAAGTTCAGGTCTAGCCTGATGTATTTTACTGAACCCAATTTTAAGAAATTGTATATACATCTAACAACGTTACTTTATGACAAACAGGATGACTTCAGCTTCTCCATCGTCAACTTCCCATATATATGTAGCAATATTCCATTATCACCTGCATATGGTGTTTATATCTTTCAACTGATTCAATACGCAAGAGCATGTTCTGTGTATGATAAATTTTTAGAATTGAGGCAGCCTACTGAAAAATAAGTTGATGTTATAGGGTTTTCAACAATCTTGTTTAGTCAGCATGGCACCATTATATGGTTGTTATAATGATCTGATTTGCAAATACAACCTGCCATAAGGTTGAACGGTGTCTGACGTGTTTCATACCATTTGTTTGGCCATGCATTCTTTACATGCTGATTTTAATGATACAGATTACTCTGTTTACCTAAGTATCAAGACATAGGGCTTACAGCGGGTGTAACCAGTCGACAAGGGTGCTTACTCCTCCTAGGCACCTGAACCCACCTCTGATGTGTCCAGGGATCAGTGTTTGCCATACTCTTTATTTTGTATTCTTTATAGGAAATATTGGATTGCTCACTGTTTGTTATCTTCACTTTTTCATGTACAAAAGTCTAGGAGTCTTGGGAATGTAATGACATTCACACATTGCATATAGTGATATGTATGTCATAACATGGATAAATGAGAATCATTTGAAATCTTCCAGAATTTTGGAAACTGTCAATTTATTTTGGGGTCACTTACATCATCTGAATATATTTTACATAATTAGCTCTTGATTTTCAAACAGGCAGTGTAAATTCCTATGAAGAGGAATTTTAGTTTGTTTAACAATATGTAACATCATTAAGACACCAGACAGCATTAGAATGTGTAGAAATGTCAAAAATGTGCACCGTAATGAGCAGAGACTGCAGAATTCTGTATATTGCATTGATTGGGGTCACCAGCGCCCTGTGAATTTCCTGAAGGTGCTAAGACTTGAAGGCAGATAACCAGTGTAGTAATGAGAAACCTGAATGTTGCAGTGGGTACTGGCACCAATGCATCACAATAGAAAATCAGCATGTAGAGATTTAACATCAATCTATAAAAATAAACATGTACTCGTTGGTATCACAAAAGGCAAATGCGATAAAATTCCAAGGAGCCTCATTTTGTTGAAAAATGCAGTTGAGTGTTAGATTGTGTAAAACGAATCCATTAGCCATCATTTATTCATCAGAACATAAATCTGACAGAGGTCTTACTTATGAAGTTCATTTATGAACTCTAATTTATAAAGGCTAATTAACAACTACATAAAATGCATTTCATGTCATCTTAGATGTTTCAATGTCAGTTAGAGAAATGAATTGCACCTGATGAACACTACAGAAGCAGCTCCAGTGTAAGGTGAATGTTCCGACCTCCTGATACCTGCTGGGGTTAATTCCGGGCTCTATAATGAATCCCTTAGCTTTGTCTGATTAACAAGCATATCAAACATTCTCTTTTCTCTGAGAAACTAATCCTCTATCTATCACAGACTGGCACCTGACTGTTCAAAGAGTGATCATGTGAATGACAATGCAGAGCAAGTAATCCATTAGGAAACTCATTGTGTGTAAAATAAAATATAGAAATTCAGCATGCTCTTGTGTAACCTTGAGTAGATAACATATCAAGTAATCGAAGAGGAGGAATTCTGAATGAATTCAAATTACTGCAAATGTTAAGTACACTTTACTGACTGGGCCATGATTTCAGAGTGCTGCATAGTAGGTTCCTGTTTACTGTGTTGTGTATGGGTCCCCAATCACAAGCCGCATCATTGCCATATGGTAAAATGGTGAACACGACAGTTATCAATCGTCAGCTTACAGCTTACGTGCTTAGAGCTTTCCCTCAAGTGAGCTTCTGCATTGAAGTTTGTAGGTTGTTTTACAATGTCTAATTCTTCTCTAGAACCATTTCGCCAATTTTAACCACACTTGGCTGAAAGCAAGCTTGGGTAAAGGGGATGCAAGTTTGCTCCAGTGAAGCTTGTGTCCTAATTCCAAGGAGAGAAAATTGAGAAATAGTAAAAATAAAAAATGATAAAGGGTGTTTCAAAAAAATATTTCTGTTCCAGAAAATCCAAAACAGTAGATGAAAACTTCTTTATATAATGAAGATTTAAGTTCCTGGAAACTATGAATGCATACTCCCCGGGTCTATGATGGGACCACAATAGGGGTTCAAAGCTTTACATAGGAATATGTAGGGAAAATCTTTAAAAGAACCACAAAGTTGGAATTTGTTATATCAAATAGGCAAGCATCATGTATGAAATTCTGCATGTACACAACATATCCCCCTTATTAAGCCAAGGTGGGACCCCAACAGGGATTAAGTTTTACTTTGAACTTAAGAAAGTATAGGAAAATTCTTCGAAAAGTTCCTTTTTTCAAGAATCTATGAGAATGTTATTTCTAGAAATTAATAATATGCAAACATCCTTATGTAGTGTAATATCCGTATAATTAAAGTGTTTTAGCTAAATTGTCTATAGAATGGTCACATCTCTCTCTTTCTCTCTCTCTCTCTCTCTCTCTCTCTCTCTCTCTCTCTCCACATGGCTAAAGTCTGAAAAAAGATTTATATATATACAAATGAAAAGAAAATTCGCAAGAGAGAATAAAAAGGGCACAATATGCTAAATTAATATGCGTATTGTAATGTAAATTCAAATTCGCACGGAGACCCGGCTTGATGATGTAATGGTGTGTACATGAAAAAATGTTGGTTTGTTGTTACCCAGGGGCCTCTTGTTTCTAACTGAAAAGGAATGCCACCTTTACTCTGTTCTTAGAAATTATTTAGTTCATTTTCAGATGTGTCTAAGAGAAACAAAAGCTGAATTCATTTGATGTCTAAATATAAATGGAATAAATAGAAGCATCAGACACTTGCGTTTAATTTAAAGGTATAAATGTAAATCAAGGTCATGTGGGTCAATTTCAGATAAGTGTGTACCATACTGATATGTTTTGATTTACTAAATGAATTATGTAGCTCTTAGATGAGAAAAAAAGAAGAGAAATTAATGCTGCAAAACATATTCTCTTGTTAATATTATGTAGTTATTTAACTTCTGGTCAGTGAATTGACCAGAATATTTTTCCCCTTGGTGCTGGAAACAGTTGGATGTGTTCTGTAGTCTGAGGCCAGAGGCAGAGGGCAGTAGAACACATTAAACTATCCCCAGCATCAAGTGCAAAATGTTCTGGTCTATGGACAGATTGTACATGTATATGAGTAGTATTTCAAATTTGTTAAAGGAAAGTTTAAATAATTACCAATTGTAGTATGCATTCAAATCATTTGTGTAAAATTAAAAATTATGGATGTTAATTATATATAGATTTGCATGTGAAAACAGCTTAAATTGGCAAACAATATACAATGGACTTTCTATCCTGTAAATATTGCCTTGCCAAAAATGTAAACTTCACAAATTTTGAGAAAATTCTCAGTACGCTATCAGCACGTTCAGTGACGTTTTGATTTAATTAATTCTTTTTTATTTTTAGAGTCCTTATTTTCATGAAGATAAACCAGACCTCCTTCACGGAGCTCTGGGAATCTAACTGGAAGTACTATGTTAGTTGTCTTCTCCCCATTAGTGTGTAAGTCGTGAATACGTCACCAGTCCATCAGACAGATGGTCCAAAGTACAGAAACTATTGACTGTTAATAGTTCAGAGAAATACACATACAGGAAAAGATAGTCAAAACTACTACATGTTTAATAAGACAACAAATAAACAGCTTTATTACTGTCAATTTATTCTGTTTTCACAGATCTACTACAACATGAGTTTTGAGGTGTCCAATCCAAGAGCCATGCTGATACCTGTGGCCAACATTTCTAACACGGGAAAAGTTCCAAACTCACTCTCAGGTAATCAACATTTCTAACACGGGGAAATTTCCAAACTCACTCTCAGGTAATCAACATTTCTTACACAGGAACTCACTCTCAGGTAATCAACATTTCTAACACAGGAACTCACTCTCAGGTAATCAACATTTTTAACACAGGAACTCACTCTCATGTAATCAACATTTCTAACACAGGAACTCACTCTCAGGTAATCAACATTTCTAACACGGGGAAATTTCCAAACTCACTCTCAGGTAATCAACATTTCTTACACAGGAACTCACTCTCAGGTAATCAACATTTCTTACACGGGGGAATCTCTAACTAACTCTCAATTAATCAACATTTCTAACACAGAAAATAAAGTTAAAAACTCACTCTCGGGTATTATCTAATTCGCTAGAAGTATAGAGATCTTCACACTTTGGGGGTGAGGATGGACGTGGGACAATTTGTCTGTGAACTTTAATATTTTACTTTAGATACTTGGAAATTTTTGATAAACCCATCTTTATATTTTGTCCAGACACAATTATACTAGGAAATGACTGCTTTCTTCCATCTGATAGATTTAAGGTCATTGTGTTCAACGGTCAAAAATGAGTTTTACCAGCAACTTACTAGTGGGTAAAACAGATGTCTGTAACCAGCCTTAACAACCACAAATTAAGGAAACAGTTATTCTCATTCAGACTTAAACTTTTGGTATTTTACATGACATTAATCTTCTATTTTGTTGCTTTTTTGAAAATATACACTGTTATTCACAAATGTACTGTTTGTGCTTCATTCATTTCAATTAAAAACATTGTCTCCCTGTCAGGGATTTAGCTACCTTAAAATTATGCAACAATTGCATTAAAATATAATTACAGTTACATGTATATTATCATTTTAGTATAAACCCCAATGTAATTTAATTAAAATTCGCACAAAGAAAACGAGTTTGAAAATAAAACAGGACTAAAAATATTTCTTTATATCTAATGACATTGTTGGTTCTTCAGGTGATTTTTATCTTTTATGTTAAGAATATTTTATATGATAGTCTTTCCTCAAACTTTTGATTCTGATAATCTCAGATTTTCTTTGGTGTAAGCTTGTCTTCGATTTTAATCCTATTTTGATTGTACTCGATCCCTGGAAAGTTGGTATAACAAATTCGAACCTCAGACACTCGGCAATAGCCAGTCTACGCTGGATCATCTCTGCTTACTGTTAGAAACTGATAAAGAGAAGGACCCCCTAATTCAGACAGTTTTTACGACTCTTATCATTGAATTGTTGTGTCTGTGATATTGTCATGATATTCCCTCCCCTAATATCTACCTACATCAAAAAATTCCAGAATATTGTACAATCACATTTACTGGATGTTCACATCTTTTATCCAAATGTATGTACATTTTTTTGCCAATAAAGAACCTCTCAAGTATTAGTATCAAGAGAGAAAATATTTGTCTGAAAGCAAAAAGTGCATGCATCAATTGAAAAGCTGGTGGAGTCTTGGCAGATTTATAGCTTTTCTATGCTTGCTTTACACTTGTTTTATGTTTCGGATCCTTCATTTGTTCAATTAGGCCACTGGCCACTGATCTGGTATAAGTAAAATGAGATATGTTTGTGAGTTCTTGTGTCTGTTTTGTCATGCTCTGTGGAAAATGTTGGACACATGTGTGGTGATATTAGCAGTGATGTGGGTGAATGTTGATCCCCCGCAATCTGAGCTCGGGGGACCACCCCCTGTGATTTACCCCTATGTTTGTCTCTATGGCGGTTGATGATTTCTGCCAGACTAATTTTTCCACTGTTGCATCAATTCCGTGTTTCTGATGACGGGAGAATAATTGACTGTGATGACAGAGTGACTTCTGTATCTTCACTACGGAGATGTAATGAATAAATTTAATTGATAAAATAGCAGCACTTGACAGAGCTTTTATCACATTTTATTGGGTTTTTGGGTTTGTTTAGCCACTGTGGAGCCAGCTTGGATATGAAAACCCCTGATTCATTCATTCTTTATTTCCTCTTAATGGAGATTTATATGAAAACATATTTGCAATATATTGGCTTATATTGAGAAGAGCATAAAACACTCTATCAATTACAAGTGTATCAGGTGCTTGTAATTTTTTTAAAATATATATATCAATATGTTTTCTCTATTGTCGTTATAATTTTGCTTGGTACACAATGTATATTCCTACTGGGGGTTCAGTGATGGAATAGAGTCAACTAGCAATTGCAATAGTGCAAGAATCTTGTGACAAACGTTAAATATAGGGATAAGTGGTGCAACAATAACATACATAAAAAAACGAGATATCGAAATATAATCAAAGAAATATTGATGAGATGATGTGTTTGCAGAGCACAAGAAAAATGTAATGATTAGAGTGCAATAATGATATTAAGGAGGTATGCTACACCAGAGAAATTTGATGTAGATGAAAAGTGGAGGATATATATACTGCACAACAATATTTTGAAGTTGAAAATTTTCAAATTTACTTTATTTTGTCAAAAAATACAGTTTTGGTAGAAGGTAATCTGAAAAAAAAATTTTAAACCCCTGCTGGACTCGAACCTGTGACCTACATTTCAGCAGTCGATATTCTAACCTACTGGGCTAGGTATTTAGATGGAAAAGGAATAGTCAAATATTGCTGATATCGATTTTTTCATCCATGTTTTTAAAGGAAGTCAGCCATTATGATAATGTAGAGTAGTACGTTAAAAAATTATTTATTATAGAATATGTGACTGTAAAACATAGTGTATTTAAAGGTATGCTACAAAGTTCTGCATATTCATACAGATGTAAAGTGCATAAATAGGCCTCTTCCTGGCTGTGTGAGGCATAGGGATAAAATGTATTTGATTGACTACGTGATTTACGAAGTGCGAGAATAAGGTACAATATTTTACACTATAACTAAACTACATGACTGAAGCACAAAGATAAATATATTTTATAAGATCATATAATTACATTAAGCAGAGGTTGCAGATATAGAATAGGCTGTGTGTTTGTAGGAAGCACAAAACATAGGATCAAACTTTCATCGGACTACATCATCGCATTAAGCAGTTCAGAATACCACCACATCCCTTAGAAAACAAATTTGAGGAAATGTTGATTAGGGAAATCATATTGGAATTCATGAAAGTGGTGTTTTACCTAAAGGAAGGAACTTGTGAAAATCTGAATGACAAAGTCCGTACGTCCCCACTGATAAAAGGACATTGACTTCCATTGTCATCATGTTTAGAATCTGTTTTACCTCTAGTATCAAAGTAATTTTAATTGACTGTACTGTCATTAACCTGAATTTAAGTGTGTATATGAAATCAGTTGAATACTAATTGAATTATTTTTGTTTGTTATACATACTGTGTCCTGTCAGTGTAAAGTGACAAGGAAAAGTGACACAGCAGAGATGTACTGTATTTATAAATTAGTAAATAATGAATACCAAAAAGAGTTGAAAAGTTATATCACTTTATTTCATACATGTAAAAGTGGGGCGTTGTTCTGATGAAAAGTTATGTTAAAATATTCCATGTGTAAATTTAGTGGGGCGTTGTTCTGATGTAAAGTTACGTCACTTTATTCCATGTGTAAAATGGGGCGTTGTTCTGATGTAAAGTTATGTCACTATATACCATGTATAAAAGGGGGCGTTGTTCTGATGTAAAGTTACGTCACTATATTCCATGTGTAAAAGGGGGCGTTGTTCTGATGTAAAATGAAAACAAGAGAAGAAGTGGTAGCTTGCAATAACTTCAATAATCAGATGTTACACTGTTGTTGTTTTGTTTTTGCAGTTTATCCAATGTTACCGTAATCTGTTTTGTTTTTGCAGTGTTTAGCATCACGTTCCCCTGTACGGGGAAGGTCTCTGCCGATGTTGAGGTGGTCATTCAGATGAATATCAGCATTTTCTCAGCTTCCAATATCTCAGTTCTCAACTTCAAACGCAAGAAAACATGTCTCATGGGTAAGTCACCGATTCAGTATCTCGTGGGCGTGTCACAAAAACATGTCTCATGGGGTTAGTACCGATACAGTATCTCGTGGGCGGTCACAAAAACATGTCTAATGGATAAGTACCGATACAGTACCGTATATACTCGCCTATAAGTCGGTTCGCCTATAAGTCGGTTGTATAATTTTTAAGTTATTTTGGAGGGAATTGCCAATGACCCATTTATAAGTCAGTCTAACTTTTTTCAAAAATTGGTTGATAATTTCAAATCAATGCTTTATTGTTTTTACCTGTGTTTCAAATAATATTTTGAGAAATGCACCAATATTTCATATTTTTTTCTCGACAAATCAATTTCATATCAATACTCTCATGTATTTATCTGTGTTCCAATAATATTTTGGGATATGACGTCGATATTTCATTTTTTATTCTCAACAATTGAAACAGTTACTATTTTGTTTATTTCGTGCATATTTTTGTTGTTTAAAAAATACTAAGCTACACATGATGCCATCTAGAAAAATACTAATCTTCTTAGGATACTCCTTGAAGTCGGACATAGAGTTTTGGACCAAAATTTAACTCCAAAAAATCCGATTATAGGCGAGTATATACGGTATCTCGTAGGCGGTCACAAAAACATGTCTCATGGGTAAGTCACCGAAATAGTATCTCGTGGGCGTGTCACAAAAACATGTCTCATGGGTAAGTACCAATACAGTATCGCATGGGCGTGTCACAAAAGCATGTCTCATGGGTAAGTCATTGATACATTATCTCATGGGTGTGTCACAAAAGCATGTCTCATGGGTAAGTCACTGATACAGTATATTGTGGGTGTGTCACAAAAACATGTCTCATGGGTAAGTACCAATACAGTATCTCATGGGCGTGTCACAAAAGCATGTCTCATGGGTAAGTCATTGATACAGTATCTCATGGGTGTGTCACAAAAGCATGTCTCATGGGTAAGTCATTGATACAGTATATTGTGAGTGTGTCACAAAAACATGTCTCCAGTGAGGGTTTTTCTCTTTATGTTTATGGTCTGCCTTGTAATGAAAAACCACACACTGCAATATCTTTTTAATGCAAGGTAAAAGTATAAATTTGAAAAGTTATCATTTATAGTCATTGGGTATTTGTTTAGATACACAAAATCACAAACAAGTTTGAAATGATGCTTGAGAAATTGATATATTTTTTTCTGATTTGTCAAGCCCAAATTTTGCTACCCATTTTCCCACTATTACTTCATTTTTTGTCTTATGAGTAGGGCACAAAAATTTAAGTACACAACATTAATGATTTCTGTAGCCAATTTTATCATAGACAGTACTTAAAGTTACAACTTGCTTTGGTGCATGAACAAAATAAGAGATATTTCTCATATGAATTTTCATAACTAAAAGGCAGTTTTCAAATATTTTTATTGCCAGTGATTTTAAGTGATCTTGCATGTGTGAAATTTTCATTGATTGATATGGTAATTGGTAGATAATACTGTATAATTCTTTGTTTTAGATACATGTATATGTATTAATTTTATATCCCTCAGTGACTTACTGAACAACATTGAATTGTTTACTGAACAACATTGAATTGTTTACTGAACAACATTGAATTGTTTACAGATAGTAGATATCAGAAGATTCTGAGGAACAAACTGTACTACAACAAGATACAGACGTTATCACCCCCCGTCAACCTGACCCAGAACCACGTGACAGTGGACGGTATGTAAACGATCAAAACAGGGACTGACTCATAGTGTGTGTGGGGGGGGGGGAGGGGGGGGGAGGTTATCACCCCCAGTCAACCTGACCCAGAACCACGTGACAGTGGACGGTATGTAAACGATCAAAACAGGAACTGAATCATAGTGTGGGGGGAGGGGGGGGGGAGGTTATCACCCCCAGTCAACCTGACCCAGAACCACGTGACAGTGGACGGTATGTAAACGATCAAAACAGGGACTGACTCATAGTGTGAAGGGAGGGGGGGGGGGGAGGTTATCACCCCCAGTCAACCTGACCCAGAACCACGTGACAGTGGACGGTATGTAAACGATGAAAACAGGGACTGACTTATAGTGTGGGGGGAGGGGGGGGGAGGTTATCACCCCCAGTCAACCTGACCCAGAACCACGTGACAGTGGACGGCATGTAAACGATCAAAACAGGGACTGACTCATAGTGTGGGGGGAGGGGGGGGGGGGGAGGTTATCACCCCCAGTCAACCTGACCCAGAACCACGTGACAGTGGACGGTATGTAAACGATCAAAACAGGGACTGACTCATAGTGTGGGGGGAGGGGGGGAGGTTATCACCCCCAGTCAACCTGACCCAGAACCACGTGACAGTGGACGGTATGTAAACGATCAAAACAGGGACTGACTCATAGTGTGGGGGGAGGGGGGAGGTTACCACCCCCAGTCAACCTGACCCAGAACCACGTGACAGTGGACAGTGTGTAAACAATCAAAACAGGAACTGACTCGTAGTGTGGGGGAAGGGGGGGGGGGGTTATCACCCCCAGTCAACCTGACCCAGAACCATGTGACAGTGGACAGTGTGTAAACGATCAAAACAGGGACTGACTCATAGTGGGGGGGAGGGGGGGGGGAGGTTATCTCCCCCAGTCAACCTGACCCAGAACCATGTGACAGTGGACGGTGTGTAAACAATCAAAACAGGAACTGAATCATAGTGGTGGGGGGAGGGGTCAGTGAATTACTGTAACCCCCAGTAATGGGGGCATGTAAACTACTGTGACGCCCAGTAAAGGGTGTATTTGAATTACTGTAACCACTAGTAAAGGAGGGCATATAAATAACTGTAACCACTAGTAAAGGAGGGCATATAAATAACTGTAAACCCTAGTAAAGGAGGGCATATAAATAACTGTAAACCCTAGTAAAGGAGGGCATATAAATAACTGTAACCACTAGTAAAGGAGGGCATATAAATAACTGTAAACCCTAGTAAAGGAGGGCATATAAATAACTGTAAATCTTAGTAAAGGAGGGCATATAAATAACTGTAAACCCTAGTAAAGGAGGGCATGTGAATTACTGTAAACCCTAGTAAAGGAGGGCATATAAATAACTGTAACCTCTAGTAAAGGAGGGCATATAAATAACTGTAAACCCTAGTAAAGGGGGCATGTGAATTACTTTAACCTCTAGTAAAGGGGGGCATGTGAATTACTTTATTATTTGTATGCCTCACTGTAAACTTGCTCAAGTCTCTATGTTTAATAATCATTGCTCTCTTTAATACTTTTTAATAATGCCAAACATCTATGTTTGGTGACATTTAATGATATTTAGACTTCTGAAACACAGAAAAATGTGAAAATTAAACAACGTAGAGACTTGAGCAAGTCTAGCCTCACTGATATTGAACAAGATTTTAAATCTATTATTCCTGCATTGAATATGAAAAATGTTACAACTGTCCCCATTAATGGATAATGAAAAGATAAAATTTGTTAGTACTAGAACATTTAAAATGTCAGCTTACAATGTGCTGTGCGTTTTCAGGTGCTGCTACCAATGTTAAGATGTCCACCAAGATCTTTTACATCACAGTGGGATGTGCGTGTGCTGTCATAATCCTGATAGCGATGGCTGTAGCGATTTACTACCTCAATACTCAGAAAGGAAATAATAGGGGATACTCAGAAAGGATCAAATACTAGTGAGTACTATTCACTACATCAGTACTTACAAAGAATCAAGTACTTAGCTATATTTACATCAGTACTCAGAATTATCAAATACTAGTGAGTACTATTCACTACGTCAGTACTTACAAAGAATCAAGTACTTAGCTGTATCTACATCAGTACTCAGAATTATCAAATTCTAGTGAGTACATATACTACATCAGTACTGAGAAGAATTTAAATTATATCTACATCAGTACTTAGAATTATCAAATACTAGTGACTACTATATACTACATCAGTACTTAGAAAGACCCAGCACTAATCAGCACTATATACTACATCAGTACTTAGAAAGACCCAGTACTTTAAGTTATATCTACATCAGTACTTAGAATTATCAAATACTAGTTACCACTATATACTACATCAGAATTTAGAAAGATCCAGCACTAATCAACACTATATACTACATCAGCTCTCAGAATCAAATTCTAGGAACCACTATTTACTGTATCTGTTCTCAAAAGGAATGAAAAACTAGTGAATACTACATTGTATATCAAATACTAATGAATAGTACATTGTATATCATATGCTAGTGAGTACTATATGTAAAGCAGTTATCAGAAAAAATTAGATGCTTGAGAACACAATACAGATAAGTGTAGGTTACAACTCAGCAGACTAGTGTCATTTATTATTTACCAACACAATATATTGCCAATCAAATTAATTCTAAAGAACTTTTAGTGAATTTGAAATCGCAAAACTTTCTCAAATCAACAACATCAAAACCTTTAGTAAACTTGAAATCGCAAAATTTTCCCAAATCTTTAACATTAAAACCTATGACTTTTCAACACTTTACAGGACTATTCCTCATGATAGATTAAAGACTAGACTTTTTGACATCATAGACAGTTGCTTCTTCAAAAAAATGAAAGTATTCAATCAGTCATCCAAACAATTACTTTGTTAAAAGTCACTCTGATTTCATGCACAAGTACTCTTAAGTTGAAATACAAATTGTGCTGGAGAAATGTGCTGGAGTTCCTCATTTACAATATCTTTGTGGTCTTTGGTGATTAGGTCTTCCAACAGTCTGTTGGAATTCCTATGGGCACAAATTGTGTTCCTTTGTTAGCTGACCTGTTTTTATATTCTTATGAAGCAGAATTTATTCAAAAAACTTCTATGTGAGAAGAAAAAATTTCTTGCCTCGGCCTTCAATTCGACCTTTAGATATATCGACGACGTATTATCTATTAACAATAATAATTTTCATTCATATTAATTCGATATATCCCTGTGAACTCGAAACAAAAGACACCACAGTCGTCCACTTCTGCTTCATACTTAGATATTTTATTAGAAATAGATATCAACGGCAAACTAACAACTCAACTTTATGATAAACGGGATGATTTCAGCTTCTCCATTGTCAATTTTCCATATTTATGCAGGGATTTTTGTAGGGTCTGTAGGGGGCCGAAATAAGGCCCCATTCCCAATGCTAAAAAGCAGGTATTTTTCCGAATTTTTGCTTTGAAATTCCCAAACAATGAAAACAAATCAAGCAGGGTAGCCAAATCATTCATAAATCTTCTGCACAGGCCCACAGATTGCAATTTTTGGTTCAAAAGTCTTTAAGTAAACCTAATTTTTTGGCCTCTGCTTATTTGAATGAGGTAAACTTTGACCAAATTGAAAGTCAGAAGGAGCCCAATTATACCTTAAAGCACTCTGGATTGGGTTTTTCCCTATTTCTTCGTATGAAACATTTTTCCCAATTTCAAGCAAATGTCGCTATTTTTCCCAATTGGAAAGGCCCTTGAAATCAAGACCTTAAAAAAACTGTTATGTACCAATATCCCATTATCATCTGCATATGATGTTTATGTATTTCAACTGATTCGATACGCAAGAGCTTATTCTGCGTATGGTCAGTTTTGAAACCAAGACAGGCTACTGACAAACAAGTCGATGGTGCAGGGGTTTCAACAGTCTTGTTTAAAGTCAGCATTTCGCAAATTATAACGATCTGGTTTGCCAATACAACCTATCATTGGGTCAAATGCTGTCTGCTTGTTTCATACCGATTGTTAGGCCGTTCGTGGCACACTGATTTTGACTATGGATAGCTCCATTAACCTGATCTAGATATAGGGTTTACGGCAGGTGTGACTGGTCGACAGGGGATGCTTACTCCTCCTAGGCACCTGATCCCACCTCTGGTATATCCAGGGGTCTGTGTTTGCCTAACTCTCTATTTTATTGTGTCGCCTGCGTTACACGCAGTGGCGACATATAGGGATCACTATGCGTCGTCGTCGTCACAAAAAATTTCTGTCACAGTTTTCTCAAGAACCACATGGGGCAACTCCCTGATATTTGGCACAGAGCATCAGTGTGGCCAACTGTATTGTGTAAGACATTTTCGAGTCTGTCGCTTATCAACTTCCTGTTTGCCGGGACTTAGAATTTTTTACAGCAAAAAAATTTCTGTCACAGTTTTCTTAAGAACCACATGGGGCAACTCCCTGATATTTGACACAGAGCATCAGTGTGGCCAACTGTATTGTGTAAGACATTTTCGAATCTGTCGCTTATCAACTTCCTGTTTGCCGGGACTTAGAATTACTTTTTCAACATTATGCGTGATATATTACATATAGAATGAACTAGCAGGCGACACGTGTCTTCCGGGGAAGACTTAATACTGCGTATTGTTCATATGAGTTATGAGATTGATCACTGTTCATTATCTTCTCCTTTCATACAAACTATGAAAGCAAAAGGTAGATAAATACAAATTATTCCAGACCAACAAGTAAATACTACCTTTCACTGACCATCAGATAAATACAAACTACTAGTGATCAACAGATAAATACAAATCATCACTGACCAACAGATAGATATAAACTGTTACTGACTAACAGATAAATACAAATTATCACTGACCAACAGATAAATACAATTTATTACTGACCAACAGATAAATACAAATCATCACTGACCAACAGATAAATACAAATTATTCCAGATTAACAGATAAATACAAATTATCACTGACCAACAGAAAAATACAAATCATCACTGACCAACAGATAAATACAAATTATCACTGACCAACAGATAAATACAAATTATCACTGACCAACAGAAAAATACAAATTATCCCAGATCAACAGATAAATACAAATTATCACTGACCAACAGAAAAATACAAATCATCACTGACCAACAGAAAAATACAAATCATCACTGACCAACAGATAAATACAAATTATCACTGACCAACAGATAAATACAAATTATCACTCACCAACAGAAAAATACAAATCACTGACCAACAGATAAATACAAACTTACTGACCAACAGATAAATACAAATTATCACTGACCAACAGATAAATAGAAATTTTCACTGACCAACAGATAAATACAAATTATCCCAGACCAACAGATAAATACAAATCATCACTGACCAACAGATAAATACAAATTATCCCTGACCAAAAGGTTGATAAATACACAGATTATTTGGTTAGATTTGTAAGTCGGTGTATAAACTTGGGATACTAAGTGAGTAGAATAAAACCTCAGGTATCCAAACACTAACAGGACAGTGGGATAGAGATTTCCTGTAGAAACCATAAGAAGAAAATGCTCGAGGATAATTCTCTGTGTCCAACTTCCACCAGATGGTATTTGGGAAGATTGATTGAATATTGGTTAACATCCCTCTCGAGAATATTTCACTCATATGGAGACATCACCACTGCCGGTGAAGGGCTGCAAAATTTCGGCCTACACCCTACGCTTATGGCCTTTGAGCAGGGAGGGATCTTTATCGTGCCACACCTGCTGTGACATAGGACCTCGGTTTTTGCGGTCTCATCTGAAGGACTGCCCCATTTAGTTGCCTTCTACGACAAGCAAGAGTACTGAGGACCTATTCTAACCTGGATTCTCATGGGAAGTATTTGGGAAGATGATGCTGTGAACAGTGTAGTGCTGTTATAGTCTACACACTTGCTACTCTGTATCCACTTTTGAAATCAAGTGTTTAAAGAATAACAACCATTAAGTTTTTACACAGTTACAATGACATTTACACAACATTGTTTTCACATAAATAACAATTGAAGCACAAGGAGCGAACATGACATTCGAATTTCGATTCTGTGAAAAAATGATTTTCCTGTGTTGCGCAACATGCCATAAATAATTACCATGATTACTGCTCCGGGACGTGGAATAATATGAAAACTCTCATAATGCAGGGTAGTGTTTCGTTGACAGAAACATAATGAAGTGTTATGTAACAGTAAATTATCTGTGTGCCGGATGATGGAAACTTGACGACAATGTCAACAATCTGACTTCTCTGCCGTGACAGTTGTATCTCTATCCAGTCAGATAGGCACTAGTAATTAGAGACAGCTCTTAATGACAATCAGCAGTGGGCATTGACTTTAACAGCCGCTCAGACAGGACAAGGAATGAAATAAAAGTATGGATTTGGACATTATAATGAGTGCAATGTCAGATAAACTCTATGTTATGATGGGGGGTTTCCCTTGTCCACCCACAAGTTTATGTACTTATTTTTCTGGAAACTGAAAAGTGTTAGCATTGATAATGTGTTTACACAGGCATTTGTAGCTGTTGGTGAAATGTGGCCTGCACTGAAGAATACTATAAAATTACACAGCACTCGTCAAGGACTGAACATGTTTTCACTGTTCATAATGACCACTTATGAGATTACATGGTAGATGGGTGTTTTATTTTAAGATTGAACATGAAATGTGTGCTTATGTTCCATCTAGATCGTAATTTAGATCCTCCACAGAACAAGAATTATGTAGCTGTAGTGGGCTCTCAACACAAAAAGATTAGCTGCTCTCTGTCTGAGAGGCAACTCAAAAACTGGAGATTTGTTGTAGCACCTGAGGCTTAAACATTAGATTATTTTGTTATAAATAATCAATAGATAACAATAATTGAAAAAAAAAATTTAAGGTAGATGTTGAAATAGACGTGAATGGCGTTATGAAATAAGTTTTCTAAGAAATTAAATTCATCTCTCTCTCTCTGTGGATTCAGTCTTGTATATTGCATGTATTATAGGAAATATATTCAATTGACCTATACGTAAATATTTCTCTTAATATTGTAAAACGGAGAAAGTCAAGTAAAACAAGCACAGAAATATCCAAGAAAAACACCCATCTTTATGATAGATAAGTTAATTATACAAGTAGCATTGTACTTCACTGAAAAAGAAAAACACGTGAGATTGAAGTTTGTATATCAGAACACACATCAAAGAGTGTGTGGATATTTTTTTATGATTATTATTTTGGCTTAAATTAGAATATTGCTTGTTTTCCTTTGCCAGCCCAGCCTTTGACCTATGGTTCAGTAGATAGTGAATATACATTATTTTTATTTTATATTATTTTACAGGCAAAAGCATTGACAATCATTGAACAAAGCCCTTTTAACAAGTTTATGATAGAATGAACACTAAAATTCAAGTCAACTTGCACAAGAAAAAAATTCAGAAAGGTTTCAAACCTAGGAACAGAAAAAAAAAATATGAGTGAAATAGCTATAAAAATTTTAGTCTTGGAATTTTTAGGGGGATTATTGACAGCAAGGGAAAACAGAGAATTTTGATTTCGACATCAGTTATTTGATTTTGTAACTATTGGTATATACACAGGGAGTAACACTGAGATTGTCACTATAGTAGTACGATTTCCTTTAGCAGATCTGTATACAAACTACATCACAGCATAGTGTACCCATACAACAGGAAATTACTCAGCTTTAATGTTAATTAAATCCATACAACAGATAATTACTCAGATTTAATGTTAATTAAGTCCATACAATAGATAATTACTCAGATTTAATGTTAATTAATTCCATACAACAGATAATTACTCAGATTTAATGTTAATTAAATCCATACAACAGAGAATTACTCAGATTTAATGTTAATTAAGTCCATACAACAGATAATTACTCAGATTTAATGTTAATTAAGTCCATACAACAGATAATTACTCAGATTGTTAATTATTGAATGTTAAATAAATCCATGGTTTTAATTTCTTTGACAGTGATAGTACCAGCTCCCAGCAGCTGACAAAACAACAAAGTCAGTCCTTTTTGCGATCAG
Organism: Ostrea edulis; assembly: GCF_947568905.1. Lineage (NCBI taxonomy): Eukaryota > Metazoa > Mollusca > Bivalvia > Ostreida > Ostreidae > Ostrea > Ostrea edulis. Next base: position 65,520,521 of record NC_079172.1, on the reverse strand, counting down.
AGACTCCTGTGGACAATAGCTTCAAGGCATCTAGTGGTAAGTCTTTCTGCGATCAGAGACTAAGTCCTTTCTCCGATCAGAGACTAAGTCCACTCTCCTATCAGAGACTAAGTCCTTTCTCCGATCAGAGACTAAGTCCTTTCTCCGATCAGAGACTAAGTCCTTTCTCCTATCAGAGACTAAGTCCTTTCTGCGATCAGAGACTAAGTCCTTTCTCCTATCAGAGACTAAGTCCTTTTGCGATCAGAGACTAAGTCCTTTCTCCAATCGGAGACTACAAAGTCCTTTCTCCGATCATAGACTACTGTAAACAATAGCTTCAAGGGATATGGTGTTAATGAAGGAATTTATCGGTGACAACTGCAACCTCACCACCACCCCCCCCCCCCCCCCCCCCCCCCCCCAAACACCTCAATGTCTTGTCAATTTCTGATAATTTGATTATTTTTCTGTGCAGTTACCCTTCACAGAATTGAGATTTCTTAAATCGATTCCTTTAATCCACTTATTTTTAAATGGTATGTTTAAGTACGTTATCAGTTGTTATTACTAATTATGATATGTTGTAGCATTGACATCTGTTATGGTTTATAATGTATATGAATCAAGTTTAAAATGTGAATTTTTAAGAAAGTACTTCAGTTGGTGATTTGAGGATGTGCAGTCAACATTACTTTATCAGCTGGTTTCAATAACAGAAGAGTACACAACAAACAAAGGATTGTGGTCTCCAGCTTTGGGATTTATGAATATGAGGCATCAATTCATGATTGTATCAATCAGTCAGTATGTACTGCCCACCTGACTTCAGTGTTACTGTTACTTGAACAAAACATGGAACTCTTTTGAATTCTACAAAATCAACTACGATTGAAATGCGACATTTCAATCCTTTCGTACTGCGAGTGATTTAAAACTTTAAATGTTGAGAAAAATCGACAGTAAAGCTACATCAGAACTGGTCGTACAGTCACAAGGAATATGCATACGTAATTAGAAACCTCTTGTAAATTTCAGAAGTTAGGTCTAGGGGAAAATGATCTTTTGTTTCTCAGGTACCACTGTATCAGACTGAAACTTACCCCATTCTCTATTACTGTATCAGACTGAAATTACCCCATTCTCTATCACTGTGTCAGACTGAAAGTTACCCATTCTCTATCACTGTATCAGACTGAAAGTTACCCCATTCTCTATCACTGTATCAGACTGAAAGTTACCCATTCTCTATCACTGTATCAGACTGAAAGTTACCCCATTCTCTATCACTATCAGACTGAAAGTTACCCATTCTCTATCACTGTGTCAGACTGAAAGTTACTCTCTATCACTGTATCAGACTGAAAGTTACCCCATTCTCTATCACTGTATCAGACTGAAAGTTACCCCATTCTCTATCACTGTATCAGACTGAAAGTTACCCCATTCTCTATCACTGTATCAGACTGAAAGTTACCCCATTCTCTATAACTGTATCAGACTGAAAGTTACCCCATTCTGTATAACTGTATCAGACTGAAAGTTACCCCATTCTGTATAACTGTATCAGACTGAAAGTTACCCCATTCTATATCACTGTATCAGACTGAAAGTTACCCATTCTCTATCACTGTATCAGACTGAAAGTTACCCCATTCTCTATCACTGTATCAGACTGAAAGTTACCCATTCTCTATCACTGTATCAGACTGAAAGTTACCCATTCTCTATCACCGTGTCAGACTGAAAGTTACCCATTCTCTATCACTGTATCAGACTGAAAGTTACCCCATTCTCTATCACTGTGTCAGACTGACAGCTACTGCTTTGTTTTCTCTATCAGTGTGTTGAAAAGGGAGATAACTTGATTTTTCATATTATTTGCTGATATTAATGAGAATACATTATTTCAAAGATATATAGTGTGGGATATTAAAAGTAATCCTCACTGTGACAGGGACCATTACAGATTTTCCTTAAATGACTCCCTATCTCCCAAAGGATGCCATATCTATCGCTGAATAATGAACCTATTCTGTAAATCTAAATGCATTTCTTTGAAATGTATCGAAGATATTGCCATTCAAACTTTTACCAATCAGATTGCAGCTTCGCAACATTCATTTCTGCCATTGGGTGGACATTAATGAATTGAAATAAAAGCCCTTGTATTTTGTTTTGAAATTGTTGACCTGAGACGCTGTAGATTTATTTGTGCTAGTCTTCTGGGCCCAGCTGTAGTGTTGGTCACAGACTGACAAATGGATGGACAGATGTTAATGCTGGGACAAAAAAAGAAAAGGTACAATGTTATGTGGACTAACAGGTGCTCTCTGATTTTAGTGAGGAACTATTCCAGCGGCCCATCCCCAATACCAGAATGTTTTCCTCCGGACCCACGGGAAATTTTGGCTGAAGTTGCAATAGATCGTCGGAGGATTTCACTGGGAGAAATTCAGATGGAGGGTAGGGTTTGACATGATTATATAAAGCCAGCTTACTAATGCTTGTTGTCTCATTTAATTTCCGTGAAGATTTAAAAAGAATGTGCAATGTATCTTATGTGTAATGGAAGAATTTTTAAAAGTTTGAAGAAAGTCTGGAAGAATTTTCATGGGCAGTTATGATCTTCTTCTATGGTATATGGAAAATTTAAACTTACTAAATTTTGTTAGAAACATGAATAATTTGAAATCCAAGAAAAGAGTATGCAGTTAAATTTAATATGTGTTTTTTTAATTGAGCTGAATTCCCCATTTTGTAGGAACATTTGGGAGAATATACCATGGCACTATCCTAAGTGAATCAGAGAGTGAGACTGAACTGGGGGCCGACCAGGGCATCATTGTCAAAACCGTGTCAGGTAAAGTCTAGACAGCCACATACTGCAAAGTGGCAATAGTAGTGTAACACACTATCAGGAAATCAGTCGATAATTCTGGGTGAAAAATTACAGGAGATAATCAGAATTGTGACTTCAATTTTTTTCCAATCTCAAGTGTCTCTCTTCAAAATGTCGACCAATTAATCAAACCTGTTTGCAGTACATGTATTCCACTCTTAATCCAGGACAGATAGATTTACAGACTGTTTACTATATGTTACAGACTGTTTACTGTGTTACAGACAGGACAGATATATTTACAGACTGTTTACTGTGTTACAGACAGGACAGATATATTTACAGACTGTTCACTGTGTTAAAGACAGGACAGATAGATTTACAGACTGTTTACTATATGTTACAGACTGTTTACTGTGTTACAGACAGGACAGATAGATTTACAGACTGTTTACTGTGTTACAGACAGGACAGATAGATTTACAGACTGTTTACTGTGTTACAGACAGGACAGATATATTTACAGACTGTTCACTGTGTTACAGACCGGACAGATAGATTTACAGACTGTTTACTGTGTTACAGACAGGACAGATAGATTTACAGACTGTTTACTGTGTTACAGACAGGACAGATAGATTTACAGACTGTTCACTGTGTTACAGACAGGACAGATAGATTTACAGACTGTTTACTATATGTTACAGACTGTTTACTGTGTTACAGACAGGACAGATATATTTACAGACTGTTTACTGTGTTACAGACAGGACAGATATATTTACAGACTGTTCACTGTGTTAAAGACAGGACAGATAGATTTACAGACTGTTTACTGTGTTACAGACAGGACAGATAGATTTACAGACCGTTTACTGTGTTACAGACAGGTCAGATAGATTTACAGACTGTTTACTGTGTTACAGACAGGACAGATAGATTTACAGACTGTTTACTGTGTTACAGACCAGGCAAGGCCGGATCAGGTCCACCTGTTTCTGACCGAGAGCTGTATGATGATGGGAATCGTCCACCAAAACATCTACCCTGTCATCGGAGCCTGCACAGACTCCACCCAGCCACCATTTGTAATCTACCCCTACTCCTCAGAGGGAAACCTGAAAAAGTTCCTCCTCAAGTGTCGTGTCTCAGAGACGGGCTCGCATTATGTACGTAAAATTCTCTCACATTATGTACATAAAATTCTCGAAAAGCTCCTCAAGTGTCTCAGAGACAGGCTCACATAATGTATGTAAAATTCTCAAAAAGTTCCTCCTCAAGTGTCTTTTCTCAGAGACAGGATCACATTATGTACGTAAAATTCTCAAGTGTCATGTGAGACGGACTTTCATTATGCACATAAAACTCTCAAAAAGTTCCTCCTCAAGTGTTGTTTCTCAGAGACGGGCTCACTTTATGTATGTAAAATTTTCTCACATTATGTACGTAAAATTCTCTTACACTGTGTACGTAAAATTCTCTCACATTATGTAAGTAAAATTCTCAAGTGTCGTGTCTTGGACACGGGCTCGCATTATGTACCTAAAATTCTCAAGTATCAGAAAAAAACTGGGATTGTGTTAATTCTGAGTCAAGTATCGGAAGAGAATAATTTACAGTATATACAATATGTGTGGCTTGCAGTAATTTGTTTCTTTGTACGTTTGTATATGTGTTTAGTTGTATACAAGATTTATCATAATCATTGGTATAAAGATTTTTGTTTCTATTAGTTGTCAAGGTAACAGATAAAACGTCAGGAACAGAAAGGGATATTCTTAAATTTCTTCTGGAGAAGAAATACTGTAGCTACATTTCTTTTCCAAGTTTTGTCAGACTTTCAGGAAAGATAGTTTGCTTACAGATCTGAGTTCACACTCCATTTGAAGGTTAAATGTAAAAGGTCATTGTCACTGAATAGGAAATTTTGAAATTCTTAATGTGCAAGATTTAAGTTTCATTTCTTATTCAGTGTTTATCAAACTTGCTTGTTTTGGTGGTAGATGGAGTGATTAATTGATTCGAGCATGTGTTAATTCATGTAAACTCTGAAGACATTTGTGTTGATTCACATTAACTCTGAAGACATTTGTGTTGATTCACATTAACACTGAAGACATTTGTGTGGATTAACATTAACACTGGTTGATTCACATTAACACTGAAGACATTTGTGTGGATTCACATTAACGCTGGTTGATTCACATTAACACTGGTTGATTCACATTAACACTGAAGACATTTGTGTGGATTCACATTAACACTGAAGACATTTGTGTTGATTCACATTAACTCTGAAGACATTTGTGTTGATTCACATTAACACTAAAGACATTTGTGTTGATTCACATTAATACTGAAGACATTTATGTGGATTCACATTAACACTGGTTGATTCACATTAACACTGGTTGATTCACATTAACACTGAAGACAAGAACTACCACATGCTCTAATGGATTGACCATCTCCATCTACCACAAAACCAAGATATAATGAATATTTACATTTGGAACTGTGTTTTACATTTTCGGTTTTGTAAAAAATAAC